>NW_026657908.1:0-3708 GCF_009828535.3 Hylobates moloch | reverse complement strand
CGGCCACCCATCGTCTGGGAAGTGAGGAGCGCCTCTGCCCGGCCACCCATCGTCTGGGATGTGAGGAGCGCCTCTGCCCGGCCACCCATGGTCTGGGAAGTGAGGAGCTCCTCTGCCCGGCCACCCATCTTCTGGGAAGTGAGGAGCGCCTCTGCCCGGCCGCCCCGTCTGGGAAGAAATGAGCAACGAGTCTATCCAGTCACCCCATCTGGAAAGTGAGGAGCGCCTCTGCCCATCCGCCCCGTCTGGGAAGAAATGAGGAGCACCTCTGCCCGGCCGCCCCATCTGGGAAGAAGTGGGGAGCGTCTCTGCCTGGCCGCCCCGTCTGGGAAGTGAGGAGCGCCTCTGCCCGGCCGCCCCATCTGGGATGTGGGGAGCACCTCTGCCCGTCCGCCCTGTCTAGGGGGTCTACCGCAGTGGCCAGAAGCAATGTGGGGGCTGGACATGGTGTCTCACGCCTGTGGTCCCGGCACTCTGGCGGGCCGAAGCAGGTTGATCACTTCAGGCTGGGAGTTCGAGACCAATCTGGCCAACATGGCGAAACCTATGATAAATACAACAGACAAACCAACCAACCATCCCAGTGACAACAAAACAGGTCTACCCTGGAGTCATACTCTAATTTTTTCTATTTTCCTCCCTTTCTGATCCTTTATCCCACTTTCTTTTTCTTCCTCTTCCTTCTCCTTCTTCTTTGTCAAATGGAGGATTGAGCTGTTATCACTGATCCTTATGAAGTCCCTCTCTCATTTATTTTGGTTCCCACCCCCCATTTCTATTCCCCAACTTCCCGTGTGCAACCTTCCTAATTTGTTTGATACGCATCTTTTTGTTTGTATGTATTTTTAGAAAATGTTTATTGTTTTGTATGCAAAAAATAAATTAATTAAAAGAATTTTATTATTGAGAGGCTACTGCATAGGTAAAGTTAACAAATATATAAAACAACTAGCAAAAAAAAAAAGGACTTTATTGAAGTACAAGTTATATACAGCAAAATTCACCCATTTTCAGTCTATGATTCACTGGGTTTTGACTAATGTTGTTACTCATGGGTCCGCCACAACATCCAAAGTATAAAATATTCTCATCATCCCAAAAAATTCCCTTTTGGCTGTTTTAGTCAATCCACTCCAACTGCTATGCCAACCGCTGGTTTGTTTTCTGTCACTACACTTTTGCCTTTTCTAGAATTTCATATAAATAAGTTATGCAGCTTGTAGTATTCTGTGTCTGGCTTCTCTCACTACAAATAATGCTTTTGAATTTACCCATGTTATTGTATGTATCAGTAGTCTGTTCGTTTTATTGCTGTGTAGAATCCCATTTTGCACCACAAATGGTTTACCCATTATCTTGTTGATGGGTATTTGGGTTGTTTCTAATTTGAGGCTATTACAAATAAAGCTCTTATGGACATTCATGTACAAGTCTTTGTGTGGACATATGCTTTTATATCTGGTAGAAAAAGATACTAGAATCATTGGGTTGGAGCTGTCTGCTTGTGCTTAGTCACTGTGAAGTGAGTTGCTGGCTATGGCTTGTCAGAGCAAATATGTTGTACAAATCTTAGGGGAGAATTAGTGCTTATGCATTAAAATCAAATCATCTTGCAGCACACTGACAAAAAGGTTAGATTTTTAAAATAATTTCAAAGTCATGAAAAGAGCAAATATGCTCAACAAAGAGCTTAGCAACCCTCAATGACCAATTCCCCTTTTATATAGTTTGGTATCTGAATTAGAATCCCAGAATCTACAAATTCCTCTGGGTGTGGGTGCTGCATTTTGAGGATTTTATAACACTGCCATCACCAAGCTCTCTTTTGATATTCACTTTAAGGAGAGAATTTACAGGAAACCAGAGAGCATAAACCAAAATAGATATCTATCTAGAGAGATAGATACATCTCCATATCATTGACAGGATACCTTCTGGCTGAGTGTGAGTATAAACTATGGGTATGGTTGGAGAGAACATGTGTTCCACCTGAATGGCAGATCAAGATTATTCCTTCTCATCTCCTGCAATGGCTCAATGTGTAAAGGAGAGGAGCGAGAAAGCAAGAACTGCATTCATTCAGTCATACAGACCAAAAGGAGGAATGTCGCCCAGCCCTCTAAACTGACCCAGAAGCCAGCTCCTGTCTCAACTGCTACCTCTACTACTTAGAAAGAAGGAACTTCACCAAAGCAAGGTTCTGGACAAATGTATTTTTATTGATCATATACAAATAGATGAAGATGGACTTGGATGTTAAGAAAAATAATACTATACAAAATCAAGAGTAGACGGTCGCCCCTAGACTTAAATTACGAGTGTGTACATTAGATAATTTAATCCAATGTATCACGTAAAAACTTGAACAAACCTTTTGGCCTCTTCCATAAAATTCAGGGAAGCATGTCCTCCACAAAACAGAATCAAAATATAAATAAAAGCCTGGCTTAAGATGAAAAGAAACCTTATAAATGAAAAGAAGCCAGATGAGAGTCACTTAACTGAGAAGGAAAAGAAACTGAGTGGACAAAATAATTATGAGAAGATGAACCTTCAAATCAGAAAGAGGGAAAAAAGCTTATTTGATAATACGGGAACTCAAAAGAGAGTGAACACAAATGTGAAAATTCCAAGAGTACAGAAAAGTAGCATAACTAAATTAAGAGCATAAGAAAATGTACACAATTTTGAGTAATAAGAACAGAAATCAAAAATTAGAATTGTATGTTGTACTTTAGTAGAGCAACACAGAAGAAGAATGAAAACAAGAAATAATATGATTAAATATGAACATATGGAGAACAGAATAATATTTTTTAAAATTTTTAGTTTCTAAGTTTATCTGAAATTTTAATTTTGGTTTCTTATGTAATACCACAGTTATTAGGAAGGTATTAACTAATAACACTGTTTACAGTGATATTTTATGATAAGTATTTGTCCTAGAAATATTTCTATTTTTTAAAAATGTATATTTAAAAATACTTCAAATGTGTATATACATCAATCATAGGTATCGATTTCTGTTTTTTTTAATTGCAAATGAAATTTGTATTTTTGTGTTCCTGGAATAAAATAAACTTGAATGGATTGTAATATATTATTCATGCTGTAATTCAATGTATTTGAATACTTTAAGAATGTTACATTTATAGTTAAGAGATATTGACCTATAAATTTTCTTTCATATAATGATGCTGCGAGACAATCTAAGAATAATTAGAACTTTAAATTCATGTATTCCTACTTTTTTCCCTGTTCTCTACCTGTAATATATTTTAATTACAGATGGAGGAACAGATAGATGTTAGATAAATAGGTATATAATAGATAGATCATCCAAAATTATTATTCTTATGGTTTTATGTAGTCAGTATTTACCTCTATTTTTCTACATGTTTATCCTTCCAATTTAGTTCATTACTTCCTGCACCTTTGATGTCACATATATAAACAAGAAATAACACATGGTGTCCGAGATGTAGAGAGAGCCACAGGACTTGTGAATAAAATCCACAGGCAAGGATGTGGCCATTCCTTTTGCTGTATTGGAGGGAAGGCCAAACGCTGTTTGCTGTGAAAAGGAGTATGGTAGTTCCTCAAAAAATCCAAATGGTATGGCCATATGATTCAGCAGTGCCACATCTCAGGATAGCAAAAGAATTGAAAGCAGAGTCTTGAAAAAATATTTGCACATCCATGTTTGCA
>NW_026657907.1:0-4488 GCF_009828535.3 Hylobates moloch | reverse complement strand
TGGAGAGTTCTGTAGATGTCTATTAGGTCCACTTTGTGTAGAGCTGAGTTCAATTCCTGGATATCCTTCTTAACTTTCTGTCTCGTTGATCTGTCTAATGTTGACAGTGAGGTGTTAAAATCTCCCATTATTATTGTGTGGGAGTTTAAGTCCCTTTATAGGTCACTCAGGACTTGCTTTATGAATCTGGGTGCTCCTGTGTTGGGTGCATGTATATTTAGGATAGTTAGCTCTTCTTGTTGAATTGATCCCTTTACCATTATGTAATTGCCTCCTTTGTCTCTTTTGATCTTTGTTGGTTGAAAGTCTATTTTATCAGAGACTAGGATTGCAACCCCTGTCTTTTTTTGTTTTCCAGTTGTTTGATAGATCTTCCTCCATCCCTTTATTTTGAGTCTATTTGAGCAGTTTGGAAACAGTCTTTTTGGAGAATCTGAAAAGGGTTATTTGTGAGCAGTTTGAGGCCTATGGTGAAAAAGGAAATATCTTCACATAAAAAGTAAATGAAGCTTTCTGAGAAGCTTCTTTGTGATGTGTGCATTCATCTCACAGAGTTGAAACTTTGTTTCAATTGAGGAGTTTAGAAACAGTCTTTTGGTAGAATCTGCAATGGGACATTTGTGAGTGCTTTGAGGCCTATGGTGTAAAAGGAAATATCTTCACATAAAACCTAGACAGAAGCTTCTGAGAAACTTCTTCATGATGTGTGCATTAATCTCACAGTGTTGAACCTGTCTCTTGACTGAGCTGTTTGGAAACACTATTTCCTATACAATCTGCAAAGAGATATTTGTGAGTAGTTTGCGGCGTATGGTGAGAAAGGAAATGTATTCACATAAGAACTGGAAAAGAGTTTTCTGAGAAACTCGTTATTAATGTATGCATTTGTTTAAGAGTTTCCAAACTGCTCAATCAAAAGAATAGTCAAATCTGTGAGATGAATGCACACATCCCAAAGAAATTTCTCAAAATATGCCTGTCTAGTTTTTATGTGAAGATATTTCCTTTTTCACCACAGCCCTCAAAGCACTCAAAAATATCCCTTTGTGGATTCTACAAAAAAGCTGTTTCCAAACTGCCCAATGAAAAGAAACATTTAACTCAGTGAGATGAATGCACAGATCACAAAGAAGTTTCTTAGAAAGATTCTCTTTAATTTTTATGTGAAGATATTTGCTTTTTCACCATTGGCTTCAAAACGCTCACGAATATCCCTTTCCAGATTCTACAAAAAGACTGTCTCCAAACTGCTCAATGAAAAGAATGGTTCAACTCTGTGAGATGAATGCACACATGACAAGGAAGTTTCTCAGAAAGCTTCTTTCTAGTTTTTATATGAAGATACTTCCTTTTTCACCATAGGTCTAAAAGCATCACAAATATCCCTTTGCAGATTCTACAAGAACAGAGTTTCCAAACTGCTCAATGAAAAGAAGCATTTACCTCTGTGAGATGAATGCACACATCACAAAGCAGTTTCTCAGAAACCTTCTTTCTAGTTTTTATGTGAAGATACTTCCTTTTTAACCATAGGCCTCAAAGCGCTCACAAAAATCCCTTTGCAGATTCTACTAAAAGACTTTTTCCAAACTACTGAATAAAAACAATTGTTCAACTCTCTGAGATAAATGCACACATCACAAAGAAGTATCTCAGAAAACTTCTATTTTTTTATTTGAAGATATTTGCTTTTTCACCATAGGCCTTAAATTGCTCACAAGTATCCCTTTGCAGATTCTACAAAAAGGCTGTCTCCAAACCGCTCAATGAAAAGAATAATTCAACTCTGCGAAGTGAATGCACACATGCAAAGAAGTTTCTCAGAAAGCTTCTTTCTAGTTTTTATATGAAGATATTTCCTTTTTCACCCTAGGCCTCAAAGCACTCACAAATATCCTTTTGCAGTTTCTACAAGAACAGATTTTTCATACTCCTCAATGAAAAGAAACGTTTACCTCTCTGAGATGAATGCAGACATCACAAAGCAATTTCTCAGAAATCTTCCTTCTAGTTTTTATGTGATGATATTTCCTTTTTCACCACTGGCCTCAAAGGACTTACGAATATCACTTTGCAGATTCAACAAAAAGACTGTTTCAAAAATTCTCGATCAAAAGAATGGTTCATCTCTGTGAGTTGAATGCACATATCCCAAAGAAGTTTCTCAGAAAGCTTCTGTCTAGTTTTCATGTGTAGATATTACTTTTTAACCATAGACCTCAAAATGCTCAAAACCCTTTGAGGCCAATGGTGAAAAAGGAAATACCTTCACATAAAAACCAGACAGAAGGTTTCTGAGACCTTCTTTGTTTTGTGTGCATTCACATCACAGAGTTGAACCTTTCTTTTGATTGAGCAGTTTGGAAACAGTCGTAGTATCTGCAAAAGGATATTTGTGAGAAGTTTGAGGCCCATGGGGAAAAAGGAAATATCTTCACATAAATACTAGACAGAAGCTTTCTGAGAAACTTCTTTGTGGTGTGTGCATTCATCTCACAGGATAGAACCTTCGTTTTGGTTGAGCAGTTTCAAAGCAGTCTTTTTGTAGAATCTTCAGGGGGATATTTGTGAACCTCTGGAGGCCTATGTTGAAAATGGAAATGTCTTCAGATAAAAACTCAACTGAAGGATTCTGAGAAACTGCTTTGTATTGTGTGCATTCATCCCAGAGACATAAGCATTACTCTGCATTGAGCAGATTGAAAACTTTGTTATTGTAGAATCTGCAAAGTGATATTTTTGAGCACTTTGAGGCCTATGGTGAAAAAGGAAATATCTTCACTTAAAAACCAGACAGAAGATTTCTGAGAAACTTCTTTGAGATATGTGCATTCCTCTCTTGGAGTTGAACCTTTGTTTTGGTTGAGCAGTTTGGAAAGCGTCCTTTTGGAGAATCTGCAAAGGGATATTTGTGAACACTTTGAGGCCTATAGTGAAAAAGGAAATCTCTTAACTTAAAACCTAGACAGAAGCTTTCTCAGAAACTTGTATGTGATGTGTGCATTCATCTCACAGAGTTGAACCTTTCTTTTGAGCAGTTTGGAAACAGTCTTTTTGTAGAATCTACAAAGGTAAAAGTTGCTTTTCATTGAGCAGATTGGAAATACTGTTCTTGTAGTATCTGCAAAGGGATATTTGTAAGCGCTTTGAGGCCTATGGTGAAAAATCAAATATCTTCACATGAAAACTAGACAGAGGGTTTCTGAGAAACGTGTTTGAGATGTGTGCATTCATCTCAAACAGTTGAATGTTTCTTTTGATTGAGCAGTTTGGAAACAGTCTTTTTGTAGAATCTGCAAAGGGATATTTGTGAGCGCTTTGTGGCTTATTGTGAAAAAAGAAATAACTTCACAAAAAAACTAGACAGAAGATTTCTGAGAAACTTACTTGTGATGTGTGCATTCATCTCGCAGAGTTGAAACTTTCTTTTAGTTGAGCAATTTGGAAACAGTCTTTTTGTAGAATCTGCAATGGGATAATTTTGAGCGGTCTGATGCCTATGGTGAAAAAGGAAATATCTTCACATTAAAACTAGACAGAAGCTTTCTGAGAAACTTCTTTGTGATGTGTGGATGCATCTCACAGAGTTGAAACTTTCTTTGGATACAGCAATTTGGAAACAGTCTTTTTGTAGAATCTGCAAAGGGATAGTTGTGGGTGCTTTGAGGCCTATGGGGAAAAATGAAATATCTTCACATAAAAACTAGACAGAATAATTCTGGGAAACTTTTTGTGACGTGTGCCTTCATTTCACAGAGGTGAACCTTTCTTTTGATTGAATTGTTTAGAAACAGTGTTTTTCTAGAATCTGAGAAGTGGTATTTCCTAGCACTTTTTGGCCTATGGTGAAAAAGGAAATATCTTCACATTAAAACTAGACATAAGCTTTTGGACAAACTTCTTTGTGATGTGTGCATGCTTCTCACAGAGTTGAACCTTTCTTTTGATTCAGCAATTTGGAAACAGTCTTTTTGTAGAATATGCAAAAGGATAATTGTGGATGCTTTGAGACCTATGGTGAAAAAGGAAATATCTTCACATAAAACCTAGACAGACACATTCTGAGAAACTTCTTTGTGATATGTGCATTCGTCTCACAGAGCTGAACATTTCCTTTGATTGAATAATTTGGAAACAGTCTTTTTCTAGAATCTGCAAAGGGATATTTGTGAGCATTTTGAGTCCTATGGTGAAAAAGAAAATATCTTCACATAAAAAATAGAAGTTGGCCAGGCGCGGTGGCTCACGCTTGTAATCCCAGCACTTTGGGAGGCCGAGGCGGGTGGATCACGAGGTCAGGAGATCGAGACCACGGTGAAACCCCGTCTCTACTAAAAATACAAAAAAATTAGCCAGGCGTAGTGGCGGGCGCCTGTAGTCCCAGCTACTCGGAGAGGCTGAGGCAGGAGAATGGCGTGAACCTGGGAGGCGGAGCTTGCAGTGAGCCGAGAGTGCCCCACTGCACTCCAGCCTGGGCGACAGAGCAAG
>NW_026657906.1:0-4488 GCF_009828535.3 Hylobates moloch | reverse complement strand
CACCACACCACACACCACACACCACACCCACATACCACACCATCACACCATCACCACACCCACACACCACACCACACACCACCACACCACACACCACACACCCACACCACCACACCCACACACCACACCACCACACCCACACCACACCACACACCACCACACCACACCCACACACATCTGATGCTTGACTTTGACATCTCTCTTGCCAGGCCCCATGCACATCCTCTTTTCTGGGCCAGGTTAGCATGTACAGGCATACCTTGGAGATATTGCGGGTTCAGTTCCAGACTACCATAAAGCACAAACTGCAGTAAAGCAATTCACACAAATGTTTTGGTTTCCCAGTGCATATCGAAGTTATGTTTATACTATACCTAGTCTATTAAGTGTGCAATCTCATTGTGTTGAAAAAAAACCAGTGTACCAATGTACATACCTTAATTCAAAAATGCTTTATTGCTAAAAAATGCTAATAATCACCTGAGCCTCCAGCAAGTTGTAATCTTTTTCGTAGTGGGGGTTCGTGTCTTGATGTTGATGGCTGCTATCTGATCAGGGTGGTGGTGGCCAACATTGGGTGGCTATGGCAATTTCTTAAAATAAGACAGTAGTGAGGTTTGTCACATCAATGGACTCTTTCTTCATGAAAGATTTCTCTGTAGTACACAATGTTGTTCAACATCATTTTCCCATAGTAGACGTTCTTTTAAAATTGGCGTCAAGGTCAGGCACGGTGGCTCACGCCTGTAATCCCAGCACTTTGGGAGGCCAAGGCAGGTGGATCACTTGAGGTCAGAAGTTCGAGACTAGCCTGGCCAACATGGTGAAACCCCATCTCTACTGAAAATACAAAAATTAGTGGGGCATGGTGGCACACGCCTGTGATTCCAGCTACTGGGGAGGCTGAGGTATGAGAATGGCTTGAACCTGGGAGGCGGAGGTTGCAGTGAGCCAAGATCGTGCCACTGCACTCCAGCTTGGGCAATAAAGTGAGACTGTCTCAAAAAAAAAAAAAAAAATTGGAGTCAGTCCTCTCAAACCCTGCTACTACTTTATCAACTCAGGTTGTATAATATTCTAAATCCTTTGTTGTCATTTCAACAATGTTCACAGCATCTTCACCAAAAGTAGATTCCATTTCAAGAAACCAATTTCTTTCCTCATCTATAAGAAGCAACTCCTTATCTGCTCAAGTTTTAGCCTGAGATTGCAGCAATTCAGTCACATTTTCAGGCTCCACTTCTAATTCTAGTTCTCACTATTTTCACCATATCTCAGCTACTTCCTCCACTGAAGTCTTGAACCCCTCAAGGTCATCCATATGGTTGGAATCAACTTCTTCCAAACTCCTATTAATGTTGCTATTTTGACCTCCTACCATGAATCACAAATGTTCAAATGGCATCTAGAACAGCGAATCCTTTCCAAAAGCTTTTCAGTTTACTTTGCCCAAATCCATCAGAGGAATCACCATCTATAGCAGTTATGGCCTTACAAAATAAATGTCTTAAATAATAAGACTTGAAATTTTAAATTACTCCTTGATCCATGGGCTGCAGAATGGATGTTATGTTAGCAGACATGAAAACAACATTAATCTGTGTGTACATCTCCATGAGAGCTCTTAGATAACCAGGTACATTGTCAGTGAGCAGTAATATTTTGAAACATATCTTTACGTTTGTACAGCAGGTCTCAACAATGGGCTTAAAATATTCAGCAAAATATGCCATAAACAGACATGCCATCATCCAGTCTTTGTTGCTTTATTTCTAGAGCACAGGCAGAGTAGATTTAGCATAATTCTTAAAAGCCATAGGATTTTCAAAATGGTAAATGAGTATTGGCTTCAACTTCAAGTCACCATCAGCAGTGGCCCCTAACAAGACAGTCAGCCTGCCCTTTGAAGCTTTGAAACCAGGCATTGACTTCTCCTCTCTATCTACAGAAGTCTTAGATGGCAACTTCTTTCAATAAAAGGCTATTTTGTCTCCACAGAAGATTGTTTAATGTGGCCACCTTCATCAATTATCTTAGCTAGATCATCTGGATAACTTGCTACAGCTTCTCCATCAGCACTTGCTGCTTTACTTTACACTTTCCTGTTATGAAGATAGCTTCTTTTGTTTTGTTTTGTTTTGTTTTGTTTTGTTTTGAGATGGAGTCTCGCTCTTTCACCCAGGCTGGAGTGCCGTGGCGCAATCTCGGCTCACTGCAAGTTCCACCTCCCGGGTTAATGCCATTCTCCTGCCTCAGCCTCTCCAATAGCTGGGACTATAGGAGCCCGCCACCACACCCGGCTAATTTTTTGTATTTTTAGTGGAGACAGGGTTTCACCGTGTTAGCCAGGATGGTCTCGATCTCCTGACCTCATGAACCACCCGCCCTGGCCTCCCAGAGTGCTGGGATTACAGGCGTGAGCCACTGCGCCCAGCTGACTTCTTTTCTTAAACCTCATGAACCAACTATTGCTAGCTTCAAACTTTTCTTCTGCAGTTTTCTCACCTCTGTCAGCCTTCACAGAATTAAGGAGAGTTAGGGCCTTGCTCTGGATTAGGCTTTGGCGTAAGGGAATGTTTGGCTGGTTTGATTTTTCTATCGAGACCGCTAAACGTTTTTGCATAAGTCTTTCTCATCATTCATGTGTACATTAGACTAGCACTTTTAATTTTCTTCAAGAACTTTTTATTTGCATTCGCAACTTGGCTATTTGGTCCAAGAGGCCTAGCTTTGATCCGTCTTAGTTTTTGATATGTCTTCCTCACTAAACTTCATCATTTCTATCTTTTGATTTAAAGTGAGAGATGTGTGATTCTTAGAGGCCATTGTAGGGTTATTAGTTGGCCCAATTTCAATATTGTACTGTGTCTCAGGAAATAGGGAGGTCCGAGGAGAGGGAGACCGGGAACAGCTAGTTGGTAGAGCAATCAGAGCACACACAACATTTATCAATTAAATTCATCATCTTTGATGGGCATGGTTCGTGGTGCCTCAAAACAATTACAATAGAGACATCAAAGATCACTGATCACAGATCACCATAAAACTATTATAATAATGAAAAAGTTTTAAATATTGTGAGAATTACCAAAATGTAACACAGAGACATGAAGTCAGATATGCTGTTGGAAAAATGGCACTAATAGACTTTCTTGAGGTGGGGTTGCCATAAACCTTCAATGTTTAAAAAACACAATATCTACAAAGTGCAATAAAGCAAAGTGCAATAAAATAAGGTACGCAACAGTACCCTCAGATGTAAGTGACAGAACACAACCCAGACTCCTCCAGAGTTTCTGTGATCTGCCCTTCTAATAATGTCACTGGGGACAGAACCTGAACATGCCAGTTTCTTAGATTAGCACATGGCGTGAACCTCCAGAGTTCATGCCATTCTCCTGTCTCAGCCTCTCCAGTAGCTGGGACTACAGGTGCACGCCACCACGCCCAGCTAATTTTTGTATTTTTTTTTAATTTTAGTAGAGACAGTGTTTCACCCTGTTGGCCAGGATAGTCTCAATCTCTTGACCTCGGGATCTGCCCGCCTCAGCCTCCCAAAGTGCTGGGATAACAGACACATTCTGACAGTCTCATTGCAGTACCTGCATCCAGCCCTAGAGCCTGGTGTCTTCCAGTGCTTTCTTCAGTTATCTGAGTTGATAAATTCTCTTTATGCTTAAGGTGGCTTGAGCTGATTTTCTTCCTCTTTGCTCAGGAGGAAAGCTAATATACCACTTCATAAGCTAGCTGTAAGCATTGAAAGACTGGATGCCAGTGGTTCAGAAGCACTCAGTCACATTAGCTATGATGATTGTTATCATTGTCATGACTCCTCCTCTGTTTTTGAGTGGATTTGGGGGCCAGTCCTCTGGGAGTTACCCACATAGGGTAGAAGCCTGAAAGTGTGCAGCTTGTATGTCTCAAAGGCCATGGTGAGTCCTGTGACCGGATTCCAGGACTGCAGAGGAGACATTGTATTTTGGCAGAGCAGTCAGCGCCTGTCCGCTTTCTGTCTGCATCTTCCGTTTCACCCCACTCCTCAATTCCTATCAGAGGCCTCTCTGGGTGAGGAAGAAAATGCCTCATTTTTACATAGGCCAGCTCCCTCCAGTCTGAAATGGGTGCAGATAAAAACAGATGCTAGCCTGCGATGGGGAAGCAGGTAGAATGTGGTAGAAAGAGCTCTGGGCTAGGAGCCCAGAGGTGAGTCCCAGCCTTGGTTCTGCCTGTGCCTTGGGGCTACTCAGCAGCATCTCTTCCCACTTCTGCCCCCAGAAGCCACATTGCAGCCACACTTGTAGCTTCTTGTGATTCCCCCAATGCATATGCCTTTCCTGACTTCGGGGCCTCTGTCCAGGGTATTTATATTCTCCCGGCCTAGAATGTTCTTCACTCCCATCCCTACTTAGGTAACCCCCTCTGGTTTCTCAGTCTCAGTCCTGGAAGCACAAGTTAAGAGGAGTGATTCTGAAAACAAATAGTCTTGGG
>NW_026657905.1:0-4489 GCF_009828535.3 Hylobates moloch | reverse complement strand
AGTGGAATGGAGTGGACTGGAATGGGATGGAACGCAATGCAGTGGAGTGGAGTGTTGTGGAGTTGAGTGGAGTGGAATGGAGGGGAGTGCAATGATATTGAATGGAATGGAGTGGAGAGGGGTGGAATGGAGTGGAGTGGAATCGAGTGGAATGGATCAGACAGGAGTGGAGTGGATCAGAGTGGAATGGAATTGAATGGAATGCTGAAATGACATGTGAGAGGTGATTGTGTCACTGCACTCCACCTGGGTGAAAGAATCAGATTTTGTCGAAAGAAAGGAATGGAATAGAATGGAGTGTGGAGTGTACTGGAATGGAGTGGAATGGAGTGGAGTTCAGTGTAGTGTAGTCTAATAGAGTGGAATGGAATGGGATGGAATGGAATGGAAAGGAATGGAGTGGAGTGGAGTGGAATGGAGTGGAATTGAATGGGATTTAATTTAATGGAGTGGAGTGGTGTGGAGTGGAGTTGAATGGAGTGGAGTGGAATGGAGTGCACTGGAGGGGAGTGGATGGAGAGTAGTGAAATGGAATGGAATGGAATGAAATGAAATGGAAAGCAATGTAATGGAATGGTGAAATGAAATAAGAGCTGAGATTGTACCAATACACTCCAGCATGGGTGACAGAGTGAGATCCTGTATCAGGAAAGGAATAGAATGGAATGGCAGGGAAGGGAATGGAGTGGAATTGAATGGGATTTATTTTAATGGAGTGGAGTGGAGTGGAGTACAGTGGTGTGGAGTGGAGTTGAATGGAGTGGAGTGGAATGGAGTGCAATGGAGTGGAGTGGATGGAGAGTAGTGGAATGGAATGGAATGGAATGAAATGGAATGGAAAGCAATGTAATGGAATGGTGAAATGAAATAAGAGCTGAGATTCTACCAATACACTCCAACCTGGGTGACAGAATGAGATCCTGTACCAGGAAAGGAATGGAATGGAATGGCAAGGAATGGAATGGAATGGAATGGATTGGAGTGGAGAGGAGTGGAGTGGAGTGGTGTGGTGAGGAATGGGATGTAAGGGAATGGAGTGGAGTATAGTGGAGTGGGGTGGAGTGGAGTGGAGTGGTATGGAGTGTAATGGAATGGTATGGAATGTGATGGAATTGAGTGGATTGGAGTGAAGTCACGTGGATTGGAATGGAGTTGAGTGGAGTGTAGTGTAGTAGAGTGGAATGGAATGGGATCCAATGGAGTGGAGTGGAGTGCAGTGGAGTGCAGTGGAATGGAATGGGATGGAATGCAATGCATTGGAGTGGAGGGTTGTGGAGTTGAGTGGAGTGGAATGGAGGGGAGTGCAATGGTATTGAATGGAATGGAGTGGAGAGGGGTGGAATGGAGTGGAGTGGACAGGAGTGGAGTGGAGTGGAATGGAACAAAGCGGAGTGGAGTGGAGTGGAGTGGAAAGGAATGGAATGGTCAATTGAAAGGTGAGCCGAGACTGTGACACTGCACTCCAGCCTGGGTGACAGAGTAAGATTCTGTCGAGAGAAAGGAATGGAATGGAAAAGAGTGGAGTGTAGTGGAGAGGACTGGACTGGAGTGGAGTGGAGTGGAGTAGAATGGAGGGGAGTGGAATGGGATGGAATAGAATGGACTGAAGTGGAGTGGAGTGGAAAGGAGTGGAATGGAGTGGAATCGGATGCAATTGAACGGAGTGCAGTGGCATGGAGTGGAATGGAATGGAATGGAATGGAATGGAATGGAATGGAATGGAATGGAATGGAAAAATGAAATGTGAGACGAGATTTTGCCACTGCACTTCAGCTTGGGTGACACAGTGAGATCCAGTTGAAAGAAGGGAATGGAATGGGACATGGTGGAATGTAATGGAATGGGATGGAATGGAGTGGAGTGAAGTAGAGTGGAGTGGAGTGCAGTGGAATGGAATGGAGTGTAATGGAGTGGAGTGGAGAGGAGTGGAGTGGAGTGGAGTGGAGTGGAATGGTGAAATGAAATGTAAGCTGACATTGTGCCACCACTCCAACCTGGGTGACAGAGTGAGATCCTGAAGAAAGAAAGGAATGGAATGGAGTGGAGTGGAGAGGAGAGGAGTGGAGTGGAGTGCAGTACAGTGGAGTGGAATGGAGTGGAGTGGAATGTGTCAGAAGGGAATGGAATGGTGTGGAATGGAGCGGAGTGGAGTTGAGTGGAATGGAGTGGAATCAAATGCAATTGAATGGAGTGGAGTGGAATGGAATGGAATGGAATGGAATGGAATGGAATGGAATGGTGAAATGAAATGTGAGATCAGATTGTGCCACTGCACTTCAGCTTGGGTGACACAGTGAGATACAGTCAAAAGAAGGGAATGGAATGGCACGCAGTAGAATGGAATAAAATGGGGTGGAATGAAGTGGAGTGAAGTAGAGTGGAGCAGAGTGGAGTGGAATGGAATGGAATGGAATGGAATGGAAAGGAATGGAAAGGAATGGAATGGAAAGAAATGGAATTGAATGGAATGGTGAAAGGAAATGTGAGCAGACATTGTGCCACCAGTCCAGCCTGGGTGACGAGTGAGACCCTGAAGAAAAAAAGGTAAGGAATGGAACGGAGTGGAGTGGAAAGGAGAGGAGTGGAGTGGAGTTGAGTGGAGTTGAGTGGAGTGGAATGGAGTGGGTTGCAATAGAATGGAATGGAATGGTGTGGAGTGGAGTGCAGTTGAGTGGAATGGAGAGGAATGGAATGGGATGGAATGGAATGGAGTGGATGTGAGTGGAGTGGAGTGGAGAGTAGCAGAATAGAGTGGAGCAGAATTGAGTGGAGTGGAGTGGAGTGGAATAGAATGAAATGAAATGGTGAAATGAAATGTGAGCTGAGATTCTGCCACTGCATTTCGACCTGGTAACAGAGTGAGATCCTGACGAAAGAGAGGAATGGAATGGAATGTAGTGGAATGGAATGGAGTGGAATTGAAAGGAATGGAATGGAATGGAACGGAGTGGAATGGAATGGAATGGGGTGGAGGGGAGTGCAGTGGAGTTGACTGGAGTGAAATGTATTGGAATGGAATGGTATGGAGAGGATTGCAGTAGAGTGAAGTGCAGTGGAGTAGAGTGTAGTCAAATGCA
Source organism: Hylobates moloch (assembly GCF_009828535.3). Lineage (NCBI taxonomy): Eukaryota > Metazoa > Chordata > Mammalia > Primates > Hylobatidae > Hylobates > Hylobates moloch. Next base: position 1,412 of record NW_026657905.1, on the reverse strand, counting down.
TTGGAATGGAATGGGATGGAATGAAACGGAGTGGAGTGGAGTGGATTGGAGTGGAATGCATTGGAATGGAATGGAATGGAATGGAATGGAATGGAATGGAATGGAATGGAATGGAATGGAATGGAATGGAGTGGAGTGAAGTGAAATAGAATGGAATGGAACGGCATGGCATGGCATGGCAGGCCATGGCATGGCATGGAATGGAATGGAATACAATGGAATGGAGTGGAGTGCAATGGAATGGAGTGAAGTGAAATGGAATGGAATGGAATGGAATGGAACGGAATGGAATGGATTGGAGTGCAGTGGAGAGGAATGGAGTGGAAAGGAATGGATTGGAAAAGAATGAGATGTAATGGAGTGGAGTGGAGTGGAATCGAGTGGAGTGAAATGGGATAGATTGGAATGGAGTGGAGTGGAATGGAGTGGAATGGAATGGGAGGATTGGGATGGAGTGCATTGTATTGCAGATGAGTGAAGTGGAGTGGAATGGAGAAGTATGGAATGGAATAGAAGAGAATGGAATGGAATGGAATGGTGAAATGAAATGTGCACTGAGATTGTACCACTGCACTCCAGCCTGGGTGACAGAGTGAGATCCTGACGAAAGACAGGAATGGAATGGAATGCAGTGCGACGGAATGGAATGGATTGGAGTGGAGTCAAGTAGAGTGGAGTGGAATGGAGTGGAATGGAATGGGATGGAATGGAATGGTATGGAATTGAAAGCAATGGAATGCGATAGAATGGAAAGCAGTGAAGTGGATACGATTGCAGTGGAGTGGAGTGGAATGGAGTAGAATAGAATGGGATGGAAGGGAATGTAGTAGAGTGGAGTAGAGTGGAGTAAAGTGGAGTGGAATGGACTGGAATGGAATGGGTAGGAATGGAATGGAATGGTGTGGAGTGGAGTGTAGTGGAGAGGAGTAGAGTGGAGTGGAGTGGAGTGGAGTGGAGTGGAGTGGAGTGGAGTAGAATGGAGTGGAATGCAGTGGAATGGAGTGGAGTGGAGTGGAGTGGAGTGGAATGGAGTGCATTGGAGTCGGGTGGAGTGGAGTAGAATGGAAGGGGATGAAATGGAATGGTGAAACGTAATGTGAGCTGAGATTGTTCCATTGCACTCCAGCCAAGGTGAGAGAGTGAGAACCTGTCAAAAGAAAGGAATGGAATGGAATGGAATGGAGTGAAGTGGAGAGGAGTGGAGTCAACTGGAGTGGAGTGGAATGGAATGGGATGGAATGGAATGGAATGGAGTGGAGTGGAGTGGAATGGATTGACGTGGAATGGAGTGGAATGTAATGGGATGGATTCGGATGGAGTGGAGTGGAGTGGTGTGGTGTGGAGTTGGCTGTAGTCGAAAGAAATAATGGAATGGAATGGAATGGAATGGAATGGAATGGAATGGAATGGAA
>NW_026657904.1:0-4489 GCF_009828535.3 Hylobates moloch | reverse complement strand
AAAGAAAGAATAATAGCTGCCTAGAGCTAGGGGAGGAAAAGAGGGAGGTAGGGAGGATGGGTACAAAGTCTCCTTTTGGAGTGATGAAAATGTTTAAAAAATGGACTATAGTTATGGTCACACAACTCTGTAGATATTCAAAAAACCAATGAATTGTATATTTTAAAGGGCTTAACTTTATGATCTGTAAATTATACAATATCAATAAAGCTGTTACAAAACGATTTCCAGAGCTCAGTATCAAGTGTTCTCTAGTCACTCCATGTGGCTGCCGTCTTCCAGAACAAACATAGAAACCAGATGTGTGTAAAGTAAGCTTGTACCCAAGAACAAAATGTTCCAACAACAATGATGAGAGTAATGAGCATGCTGGTGAAGTTGGTAGGTCTTCCTAGGAAGCAGTTATCAGCCTACCGCCTCTTTTTCAAACATCATTAGGTAAGTTCTGAATGGTGTTAGCTTTGAGTTTTTACCAACCTAGGAGAAATGGAAATAAAATTTCATTCATCATTACTAAAGTGTGTGAAAAGGAGTAGAATATTATAAAGAGCAGCAGAGGGGGAATCAAAGGACCCCAAAAGCCTCCATTCGAATCTACTATGACCTTGTAGACTTGAGGACTCAATCATTTTGGGCTTCAGTGACTCGATCTGTAAAATGAGAAAGGGGAAGAATGAAGTCAGCTACTCTAAGGTTTTCTTCTGTCTTCAGCATTCCAGTCAAATCGTCCCTTCTAAGGATTGTCTTGGTATGCTGACTTGTCCCTTTCATCACATCATCAACTGCGTTTAGACCAAAGAAGTGTTATCCAGCCATCTGGACATATTGAAAATCTCTCAAAGAATCTTTCCTGAACTGATGTTTCAAGTATTTACATGAACTTCCTCCGTATCCTTTATTAAATACACTATCTACCTTATAATTTAATTAGCTATAAAAACCTAACTAAAATTTTAAGCCTGACACAGAAAAGCCAAAAAGGTATGTTTCCTAACATGATGTATAAGGGCAGCAATATAATTATTCTCCAAAGTAAAATGATCCTGTCCTTTACAAAAATTCATTTTACCTCAACTCTAACCTATTACTTCTAATCAATTTTAATTTTTATTATAAAAATGATAAATTCTCATCTAAGAAAACCTTAAATATATACAAATTTGAGGAAATTAAAATCAGTTTTAGAGCCAATACCTTAAATAGATTAAGAGTTATGTTAGTCTACTATTTCTACTATTATATGTTGGTATATTCTCATTTTTTTCTCCATGAATAGTTTTTCCCTTTTTTAAATAATATAAAGTAATCACGTTTAAAATACCAATATGTAGAAAAGTATAAGAAAATATAAATCATCAGAAATCCCACCTTCAAAATAACCCCTAAATCCCTGTTAACTTAAGGTGATCATTCTTTCTATTGTCTCTGTAAGCATAACACACACATAGAGAGGTATATTTTAAACCCATTCAGATGTGTGATGGAGAGATAGTTTAATATCCATTATTTTAACTTAAAGATCTATCATCACTATTTCCTCCTATTACAATTTTCCATAAATAAAATTGTGATGGTCCATCATGCAATTTTCTTCTGCTACTCTACGTTTTTATTATTTGCAACTTTTCATAGTAATAAATAATGCTTCAATTAACATTTTTATACTTAAAGCTTCTACACTCCTACCTAGAAAATTTAAATCCATTGACTTTTTCCTTTTGTGATTTCCTCTATCGATTTTGGGAAGAGAAAGTGCTTACCCATTCAAAGATCAGAATTTTTATTGTTTCGTTTCTTTTCTTTCTTTTAAGTTAGCTCCTTAATCTGTCTGGGTTATCTTGTTCTATATTGTTAAAGGTTCTAAACTTATTTGTAACACGTTTAAATTTTAGCCAAATTGGGTAGAAGTTATTTGCCCAATATTTTTCAAATGCACATTTATGTCTTTCAAAAAAATACATGTCACATAATCTTGGTTATCCACTAAACTTCAGAAAATCTTCAAGATTGACAAAATAACCAGAGCTTTGATTACTAGCAGGAAGTCATACTGGGCAGAAATAAAGAGGACACTCATACAGGCCAAATTAAAACTAAACAATCAGAAAAGTCCAAGTTCCTAGCTTTAGTGGTTTTATTATTTTAGCCTTAAAAAGTCTCTAAAATCCCAAAAGTAGCTTAAGTGGTTAAAAGACAGTATTCAATGCAGTGGGGTATTCTCCATGTGGCCTGGCCACTGCTGGTCTCGTTTACGGGCCACGGGCAGCCTCTATATCCTGCCATTGGTCACCAGGTTCTTGCCACTGGTCACGAGCAGAATAGGTGAGAAAGCAGAGCAGAAGCTTACCAACCCAAGCAGAGAAAGGACACAAATGGCTTGCCTTGCTGGTTGACAGCAGGTCAACGGAGCATCTTCTAAATGAAGAGCAGCACAGATGTCAGTATCTACATGGTTGTTTCTCAATAATAAATACTGGGTTATATTGGATATAATACAATCCAATATGTATTAGGTTGTATTTTTTTCTTATATTTTTCTAATATTGGATTCTGTTTTCAGTTTTTCCCCCTCCACAGCACCTTCTGATGCACAGCACTGTCATAGCTGCTTCCTAGTTTCTCTGACTTGGGTCAATCTAACTTTCTTGGATAGTTTCCTCAACTGTAAAATGGAGATAATAAAGAAAATCAACCACTTAAGGGTGTTGTGAGGATTAAAGAAAAGGCTTAGAACAGGCTAATGCCTGTAATCCCAGCATTTTGGGAAGCCAAGGTGGGAGGCTGACTTAGGACCAAGAGTTTGAGGTTGCAGTGAGCAGTGATCGTGCCACTGCACTCCAGCCTGGGTAATAGAGTGAGACTCTGCCTCAAAAAAAAAAAAAAAAGAAAAAAAGGCGGGGGGCCTGGGGCTTAGAACAGTGACTGTACTTAGGAAATGCCTTTTGTGTGTTCATTGTTATTATTATTACCACTATTCTACCACTTCTGCTATGACTATTACTACTACTGGGGTAGTACCACTACCCCAGAAATGCTGGGTCAAACTTAAATTGGGTTCTTCAGAATGAAACTGGCAACTGGGGAGCTCTGTGGTCAGATCAGCTCCAGGAGTATACTCTGTCCTCAACTTTTGCAATCCCTCTGGGAAGTTAAGTATTTACTGACATTACTAAAATAGTGAATTTCCAGGGTGGGTGGCATCACAATCTCCCATAAGACCTATGTGCACACAAGCACCTGGTTCTTGAGGGGGGCAAGAACCAGGAGGTTAGGCATGGAAAAGGCAGATGTGGCACAGTTCATTTTAGTCCTTACATGAAGCTGACAAGGCTATAAACTGCAGATGAAAAGCCTGCACCTCCCAAACCCTGTGCTGCAAAGATCAAGACTATGTGTGATCACACAGGAACAAGGAGTGATCTGGGCTGTGAACGGAACTGGTCCATCAGGTGAAAATCTACCAAGGTTCAACGGTCAGAAAATTCATCTCTAATACCACTACTACTCCTAGTTCTTCAATTCTTTCCTCAGAGTCCTGATCTTCCACTGCCATGCAACTTCCTCAACGTTTGGGGCGTAACCAATTCAAGTTAAAAAAGTTTGCCTAAGAATTTATCTCCAACTTTGAAACTCAGATTCATTTTGTAAGAAAATTAGCATCACATCCTTCTGGGTGATAGCTAGGTTCATAAACCATCTGAGATGTGTGAGACATCTAAATCACTTTGAATATCAACAAGAAAGCATGTTGGATAAAAATTAATTAGCACAAAACTCAACTTAAAATTAGGTGGTATGTTATGAGACAAATGCCCATCTCTTATTAGCCAAAAGACCCAGATATAACAAAATTAAGTCAGTCCAGCAGAATGAGAACAAGAATGCCATGTGTGTTCCAAACCTAGAATCAGGAATAATCTAAGGTTTGCTTAGACACTTTATCCCAAATTTACAGAGTTTGAACTCTCTACTGTACAGTCCTTTTTTTTTTCTCCCACGTTTGGAGGAAACATTTTAATGTGTATATTCTCTGGGAAAACCCTAAAATCTGGTTTTTAGGGAGTTCCCCTCTTATCTAATCCTTTGCCACATTATTTTTGTTTCTAATCCGTGGTCTTTGCTTTGTTACCATCTCTAGAGGAAAAGCTATGAAGCACTTGGGAACACAGAAACTGAGATCTACAAGATACAAATGAATTTCATATAAGCTTTTAAAGACCTTCATCTGTACTCATCAAGCACAAACAAGTAATCAATGAGTAAAATGTCTTAATATTTCTCTCTCAAATCATCAGGCAGCTACAATCAGGTGGACAAGTCGTTCTTTAAAATTTAATATCATTTAATAATTAATAATTGCACAATAGCATATATGTGTAGTAATAGCATATATACGGCATATATGTAAAACTTAGCAAAGTCATAGCAATCTTTGCACTTTGGGGAAAGCTAAAATGATGTAATAAACTTACTGTTAAAGAAAATATCT
>NW_026657903.1:0-4489 GCF_009828535.3 Hylobates moloch | reverse complement strand
GGCCACAGCAAGGGGCTGGGGCAGCCTGCACTTGGCACCTTTCCTTGGAGCCCCATGTGCCTTGTTCACTTCGAGACCTGACTGTCCCCTCAGCTACGGGGCAGAGCAAGTAGGGACCACAGAAGGAGGCTAAGTGCAGCCCCAGGGGCTGGTGCCCACAGCCAGTAAGGGCCAGCTCCCAGGCTGGGCTGGCAGCCAGCGGGCCAGGGGCATTGCTGGGGACCCAGAGGATACCTGGGGCCATAGGCCCTGGGACACGCAGGAGTCTGCTAGATCCTGGTGCTCTCTAAGCTACGGACTCTGCGGGGATGCAGGTGAAAGCTGTAGCTACCAGCCCCCTCCACACTCCCTGTCCCCCAGGAACCTCCCAGTAGAGGCACGGGTGGGGAGGGTGGGCAGGTCAAAGGCTTTCTGGTAGGGGCAGCAGTCCTGGCACCTGCTGTGCCGCCACTGTCACCTGCCACAAATCCTGCCCAGCCCCCAATGTGAGGCACGGCCCCCTCAGGACTACCCCAGACTTGACTACCAGGGTCCTCCCTGCCTGGAGCCAAGCAGACCTCCAGGGAAGGGGCTGTCTGTGCCCCTTGTCCTAGCATAAGCTGGGACTCCGATGCCCTGCCCCAGGTGGCCTGGAGTGGCTAAAGCAGAAGCTGTTCCGCCTGGGTGAGGACTGGTACTTCCTGATGACCCTCGGGGTGCTCATGGCCCTGGTCAGCTACACCATGAACTTTGCCATCGGGCGTGTAGTCCGAGGTAACTCTTCCCTGGCAGGTGCTGCTCTGGGCCAAGGGATCTAGGCAGGCTCTGGGGATACCAGATGGGCCGCCAGGTGCAGCGGTGCAGGGAGGGATCTGGGTGTGGGGAGGGCTCTGGCTCCACTCCTGACTTGCTCTGTGATCCTGGGCAGGCTCCTGCCCCTCTCTGGGCCTCAGTCTCCTCAGCCGCACACGGAAGAGAGACCTGAATGTTCCCAAGAGCTCTTCCTTCTCTGAGCTCTCTGCCTCCTCTTCCAGCCACCCCGTTCCTTCTCCTTCCCTCCTCCGTGCCTTGGGGCAGGAGTGGGGACACTTGCCTAGATCACCAAACTTGGAGTCTTCCTCCCCTCCCTCAGCAGCCTGCCTCCACCCTGAGGCCTCCCTGGAAGAGGGGGTGTGGGCCAGGAAGGGTCTAAGACACTTTCTCTGGAGACCCTCAGCTGCCAGAAGCAGCACCTACGATGGTGCTATGGTGTTTGGCGCTTCACACCTGTGTCATTTAGTTCTCAGTGGCCCTTTAGTCTTTAATATCTTTAGTCTTCAATGAGCCTGTGAGGGAGAGCCTATCACTAGCCCACTTGACAGATGGGGAAACTGAGGCTCAGAGAGGCTGAGTGGCTTGCCCAAGGTCACTCAGCTAGGCAGTGGTAAACCTGGGATATGGACCCAGGGTCGTACTCCTGCCTCTTCTTGGGGGTCTGCCCCTCACTGGGTGGCCTGGTCCTCCCCTCTTCATGACTCCATTTCCTGGTCAGTAAGTGGCCACCACAGCATCTGGCCCCAAGGGCTGCAGAGGCTGTGGGTGCCTCCCTGATATGCGGCTGTCCCCAGCGCACCAGTGGCTGTACAGGGAGATTGGGGACAGCCCCCTCCTCCGGTATCTCTCCTGGACTGTGTACCCTGTGGCCCTCGTCTCTTTCTCCTCGGGCTTCTCTCAGAGCATCACGCCCTCCTCTGGAGGTGAGTCCACGGTCACCACGCCAGTCCCCACTGGCCAAAACCTTCTCAGATCCCAGGAGGCTTCTGATGGGGGGAATCGGGAAGCTGCAGCCTCATTTCTCAAGCCCAGAAGAGTCATGTGGCTTGCCTGAAGGCACATAGCAAGAAGGCCAGACCTTGACTCTTGGGTCACTGCTGGTCCTACTCGCTTTCTAAGGTCTGCTTGGAAGGAGATTCCCCTGTGGGGCCTGTGCTGGTTACAGGAAGGGGCCCAGGGAGGAGGCACTGCCCCCCCAGGCCACTCAGCCCTGCCTCCAGCTCCCGGCCAACAGAGGGGAGCTCCAGCCTCACTCAGTGGTGGCCTGAGGTTCTGTTCAGGGCTCCCCTATCCTGACACAGCCATCTGCCAGTCCCAGTGGGAGCAGCATGGACAGCTCGCATTCCCTCTCTGACTCTAGCATCCAAATCTGCAAAATGAGTCTATGCATCCTAACCTCTGAGGGTTCTGCGTGATCATAATAGGGCCAGGTGCAGTGACTCAGTCTATAATCCCAGCACTTAGGGAGGTGGGGGGATCGCATGATCCCAAGTGTTCGCGACCAGCTTGGACAATGTGGTGAAACCCCATCTCTACAAAAAATAAAAAACAACCACCACAACAAAAAGTTAGCTACATTTGGTGGTGCCTGCCTGTAGTCCCAGCTACTTGGGAGGCTGAGGTGGGAGGATCACTTTTGAGCTGAGGAGTTCGGGGTTATGAGCGGAGATGGAACCACTGCATTCCAGCCTGGACAATAGAGTGATACTCTGCCTCAAAGGAAAAAAAAAAAATCCTAATGTGAAAACACCGTGCGGGTAGAGTTATGAGAGTTTGTTTGTTTGTTTTTGAGATGGAGTTTCACTCTTGTTGCCCAGGGTGGAATGCAATGGCACGATCTCGGCTCACTGCAACCTCTGCCTCCCAGGTTCAAGTGATTCCCCTGCCTCAGCCTCCCAAGAAGCTGGGACTGCAGGCACCCACCACCATGCCCGGCTAATTTTTTGTATCTTTAGTAGAGATGGGGTTTCACCATGTTGGCAAGGCTGGTCTCAAACTCCAGACCTCATGATCCACCTGCCTCGGCCTCCCAAAGTGCTGGGATTACAGGTGTGAGCCACCGCGCCCGGCCGAGAGTTTTAATCTAGAGATTGTCCCCTTCTTGTTCCTGTCCTCTCTGGCTAAGGTTCTGGAATCCCAGAGCTGAAGACCATGTTGGCGGGTGTGATCTTGGAGGACTACCTGGATATCAAGAACTTTGGGGCCAAGGTGGTGGGCCTCTCCTGCACCCTGGCCACCGGCAGCACCCTGTTCCTGGGCAAAGTGGTATGGGCAGGTGTGAGGGCACCCCAGCCACCCCGCCCACCCAACCCTGCCCCAGCTCTCCCCCATCACCCCACCAAAGCTGGGTCAGAGCAGACTTAGGCCAGCGCCTGCCTTCAGGGAGCTCAGTCTTAGGGGAAGAGCCAGGCCAGGTCCCCAGTGTGCCAAAGCTACCTGAGGACAGCCCTGGGGGTTGGGAAGATGGAGGAGGGGGTGTGGTGGGGAAACTGTGCTGCCTCTGGGTGAGACTGTCTCTGCTGCCCTCACCTGGGCCCTGGGCCCACCCTTCCCTCTGCAGGGCCCTTTCGTGCACCTGTCTGTAATGATCGCTGCCTACCTGGGCCGTGTGCGCACCACGACCATCGGGGAGCCTGAGGTTAGGGACTCGGGGGCTTCCTTAGAGGAATGGGAGTGGGGAGGGAGGGGGCTGACGCTGAGCCCTGGATTCGGATCCCACTAGAACAAGAGCAAGCAAAACGAAATGCTGGTGGCAGCGGCGGCAGTGGGCGTGGCCACAGTCTTTGGTGCTCCCTTCAGCGGTGAGACCCCCCCTCATGCCCCACCCCCTGGGTCCCTCAAACTCCTCCCCTGACACCCTGGGCTCCCTTGGCCCATCTGAGAGCCTGGAGGAGGGGCTGGGGCTCATTCTAGTTCTTAGTTCAGCCCCACCTTGGGTATAGCCACCCCCCGGGGGCGGCGGTGGGGCAGGTGGTGGGGGGCTTGGTTGGGCAGTGCTGAGAGGCTTCAGGGTAACATTACACAGACCTGGGTTTGAAATCCACTGGCCCCTTGGCCTCTCTGAGCCCAGCTTCCTCCTCTATAAAATGGGGATCAAACCACCCGATAGTGAGAGGGCGCACACCCGCATTCCAGGCTGGATGGATCCGTGGGCAGTGGGGTCCTCCCTGCCCAGGGCTCATGCCCTGCCCTCCCCTCCTGTCTGTCACTGTCTGGGCTGTAGGAGAGCAGGACAGATGGGTCAGGGAGGAGGCAAGATGGGGAGGGGGCCCTACAGCTACAGGTGGGTGGGGGTGGGGGCCCACCTGAGATCAGTGTCGCCCCCAGGCGTCCTGTTCAGCATCGAGGTCATGTCTTCCCACTTCTCTGTCTGGGATTACTGGAGGGGTTTCTTTGCCGCCACCTGCGGGGCCTTCATGTTCCGGCTCCTGGCGGTCTTCAACAGCGAGCAGGGTGAGCCCCCTGGGCTGCCTGACCCTGGCCCTGCCTGGGGGCCGGGGCGAGGGGGCCCTCCCTTCTCCCCTGTGTACATCCCTTGCTCTTCCCTTCCCTCTCTCTCCCTCTTTTTCCTCCTCCCTGTTCCCACCTCCTTCTGGAAGGATGGAAGGGGCTGACCTGTGTTGAGCATGAGGGGCAGGGGCCCTGAGGGTAGAAGGGATGAAGCTGGGCAGGGAGGCAGGAGCCTGGTTGTGGGGGC
>NW_026657902.1:0-4489 GCF_009828535.3 Hylobates moloch | reverse complement strand
TGGGTGTTCTGCTCTTCTGTATCCTGTCAGGGCTGAGGGCAGGGACTGTCCACAGTGGAGCTCGTACCTGGATCCTGCACATTTCTCTCCCATCGGCGTCTGTTCTGATCAGCCCAACTGTCTCTGTGGCATCACAGCACACCTCCCACCCTACCTTCCTCCTCTGGTCTTGTCTCTCTCTGTCTCTCTCCCTCTCTCTCTCTCTTTTTGAGTCAGAGTCTCACTCTGTCACCTAGGCTAGAGTGCAGTAGCGCAATCACAGCTCAATGCAGCCTCGAACTCCTGGGCTCAAGCACTCCTCCTGCCCAGCTATGGAGTAGCTGAGGCTACAGGCACATGCCACCATGCCCAACTAATTTTATTTTATATTTTGTAGATATGGGGGTCTCTCTGTGTTACCCAGGCTCTTCTTGAACTCCTGGCCTCAAGCAATCCTCCCGCCTCAGCCTCCCAAAGTGCTGGTACTACAGACATGAGCCACCGTGCCAGGCCTAAGTTTGTCCCTTAAGGAATAAACATTGTGCTTCTTTCTAGGTTTCAACGTTGCCCTCCCACCTTTCATGCGTAATAAACAGGCCACAGACTCTCAGAGGAATGATTCTGATAATGACCGTAACCGTGGGAATGAGGGTGAGTAGATGGGAAGGGGCTGGAAAGGGTCTCCTCAAGCCCAGCTGCTTTTCAGCTCAGCTACATGGAAAAGATCCTCAGGCATTTGTTCCCTCATACACATCAGGGCTGAGTGAAAAAAAAAAAATTGCACACAGAAAGTTAACTACAGGGGCCATTTATAAAATTTTAAAACATGCAAAACAAGAGTATGTATTTTTATGGATAATAAGTAAATGGTAAATGCATGAAAACATGAATGCGAATAAAAAGCCATCAAATTGAGGAGACTGGCTGTAAATGGAGAAGGAGCGGGGGCAGGGATTGGTGAGTGCTGCACAGACAGCTTCAGTCATGACTTGTTGATAGTGTGTTTTGTTTTGTTTTTGTTTTTGTTTTGAACTGGAGATTTGCTCTTGTCGCCCAGGCTGGATTGCAATGGCACAGTCTCAGCCCAGTACAACCTCTGCCTCCTGGGTTCAAGTGATTCTCTTGCCTCGGCCTCCTGAGTAGATGGGATTACAGGCGCCCGCCACCATGCCCACCTAATTTTTGTATTTTTAGTAGAGACGGGGTTTCACCAGGTTGTCCAGGCTGTCCTCAAACTCCTGACCTCAGGTGTCCCACCCGCCTCAGCCTCCCAAAGTGCTGGGATTACAGGTGTGAGCTACTGCACCCGGCCCATTTATAGTGTTTCTAACATTCTGAATAAATAAATCAGATCTAACATAGTCGTGGGCTAATGTTGAGATGCAACTGAACTCAATATTATTCCCCATACTTTTCTGTGTGTTTGAAATATTTCTTTTTTAAAGGACATGTTGTTCTTGCTAAACACTGTTAATGAATCAAAGGACAGTTAAGAAAATGTTAAAAGTGAAAAACAAAAAGAAAATGTTAAAAGTGTAGAGCCACCAAAAACTTCCAGAGTTTGTTTCATTAACAGCATGTAGATACTGGATAAATAACTTAAGAGAGAGGGTGATGCACACATTATGTAATAAAGATCGCTGTTTCTCTGTATTTTATTAAAACCAAATAGTCTTCTCATTCCCAAACAACCCCAATTATCCGTGATGAGCTTGGAAGTGAGTTTGAAAGAGTGATCTCTCATCCAACACACTGAGAGCTTTCCCACTTGTCAGTGAGCAGAGATAACACAGGGTGAAAAAAAAGACAGGCTCTAGGGTAGAGATCTTTGTGCATTTCAGGAATATAAAGATGACATATGTGTTTCCTGACTCTTCTGCTCTGACAATACAGTAATAAGACAAGGTCAGAATGTGCAAACTGTCTCCAATAGACCTATTACTCCCCAACTAAACAGGCCAGATTCTACAATCTCCCACAATCACTACAAGAGGTATGAAAAGCCAGTGCCTGAGTATCTGCCAAGCTTTTGACTTTAAAGGAGTGTCTTCATACTGAAAATATTTCAGAGCCACTGGACTAAGTCATCCATGGTTCATCACACATTTAACAGCTTAATTGACATACCATAAGATTCACCCATTTGAAGTGTACGGTGGTTTTCAGTTGTTGCACATCTTGAGTGGATACAGTTCAGATTCCCAACCAATCAATTTAATTATTTGGGAAAAAGTAAAAGATATGTAATGGAATAAGATGAGACTGTGATGGGGTTTAGCCCCCATTTGATAAACTATGAGATGGAAAATTCTGAATTGATGCCACAGATAACTGAACCAACCATGACTAAACATAATTCAGAAGCAAATCTCAAATAACTCCTCAACAATCAGTGGACTCATAACCCTCTGCTGCAGAATGGCCTGATGCGACAGAAGTCTCTCTAGAGTTTGGAAATCTTTACCAACAAAGAAAAATTCTGATGTATTCTCTTTCAGTTGAACGTCCTCAGATGACTTTTGGCAGCCTCCAGAGAAACATCCCGAAGGTGAGTATCTCTCAAATCTAAAGGACCAGAGAACTTTTGTCCCTCTACGGATGTGAACACTGGTAAAAGCGGGAGAATATAAAAAATGTCCTCATTGCCTCCTTCTCCCCATGTCTATCACAACACCAGATGTAGCATCCACGGCTTGATAATACTAACAGTTGTGATCCTTAATACTTCTTTTGTTTTCATAGTGATGCCAGACACTATTTTAAGAAGTTCACATGGATTAATTAATTTAATCCATAAGAAGACCTCTATGACGTTGTTTCTGTTATTATCTCCAAATAATAACGAGTCACACAGTTCAGTTGTCATCCATATAAAAGCCATGTGACTTGGCGCAAATCTGCTAAGTTCTCTGAGCTCCAGATTCCTGGTCCATGAAATGGAAGTAAAGAATCATAGTTCATGTTTTAGATCATAGTTATCAGCAACATAATAATAAAATTAGGCTATCGGGGTACAGAGATGTTAAAGAATTTTCCTGGGGCGCAGTGGCAGTGGTAGTCTAATCCAGAGCTCCAAGCCATTTAAAGCTCATTCACGTTTGCATTTGTTTATGAACTTCAGATGTTGCTCACTAGGGCTTTACCCCATAAGGCCTCCTGGTGCTTCTGTTGAGACACCCATTCCCGCAACAGGAAGGACCAGCTGTCCTCCGCTCTGTTACCGGGGCCACTCACATGGCTTAGGAATCACTTTGACTTTTGGCCCCTCCATGCTGTGAGCTCCTTGAGGGCCTTGTCTGTATCTGGGGCATCCGGGAAGCCCCAGTCCCAGCCCAGGGGATCCCTCGGAGGCCCCTGAATGAGTGATCCCACAAGTGCGGATTCAACTCCGGTTTAGAGGGTAAAGGGATCTGGGAGCTGGGTTGCCAGTATGGAGACCGAATTCAAAGCAGGATCCAGAAAGGTATTAATTGTTATTATTACTACATTTAAACAGTGTTTACAAGCTCAGAGAGGAATTTCCCTTAGCCTATTTTACATATATTGTTCACTATTTCATAAGTGAGGAAGCTGAGTAAAAAGTACCTTAAGGGCCGGGCGTGGTGGCTCACGACTGTAATCCCAGCACTTTGGGAGGCCGAGGCGGGCAGATCACGACGTCAAGAGATCGAGACCATCCTGGCCAACATGGTGAAACCTCGTCTCTACTAAAAATACAAAACTTAGCAGGGCGTGGTAGTGCTTGCCTGTAGTCCCAGCTACTCGGGAGGCTGAGGCAGGGGAATCACTTGAACCGGGGAGGGGAAGATTGCAGTGAGCAGAGATCGCGCCACTGCTGTCTAGCCTGGCGACAGAGTGAGGCTCCGTCTCAAAAAAAAAAAAAAGGGTAGCTTAAGATTGTTGATCAGTGACACATCCCAATGCAGCCAGAATTATGGGCACCACCTCACTGAATTCCACATTCAATGTCGGTGCCTCGGTAGGGTGGTATGCCATATGCCAGCTTTCTTTGCTGCCCGGATTAATTTCAGCAAACCATTTCTTTCCCTCTCCCTTCCCTGTATTCATCTCCCCACACCATCTTTCCCAGCAGTGTTTTGTCACCTCTCTATGTTTTTACATTTACTCTCCCAGCAGCTGTCTACAAGCTTATATGGGATCCCTTGTATTTTATGGAAGCTTTTCCTTTTGTAGACCTTGAGAATTCTTAGAATGCTATTCTCTGAAACTTCTGTATACCACACTCTCAATTACATGGAGATTTCTGCTGTTTGCACGAATCTTAAAAGAGTGTGAAGATAAGCATTCTAGCCCTGGAAACCCCATTCATTTAGGCCATTCCTTTCCCTTCTAACGTCCCAGGTTTCTCCTATTTAGGCAAGTATAACTCTCCCCGCATTGTTGAGAACATTGCTTAAGGTAATGCATGTGAAGATGCTTTGTAAGCTCTAAAGCACTATAGAAATGTCACTCATACTGTTTATCTGTGACCTTCACATTATAAAGATCA
>NW_026657901.1:0-4490 GCF_009828535.3 Hylobates moloch | reverse complement strand
CACCTGTAATCCCAGCGCTTTGGAAAGCTGAGGAGGCGGGTGGATCACCTGAGGTCAGGAGTTTGAGAGTAGCCTGACCAACATGGAGAAACCCTGTCTGTACTAAAAATACAAAAAAAATTAGCCGGGCATGGTGGCGCATGCCTGTAATCCCAGCTACTCGGGAGGCTGAGGCAAGAGAATTGCTTGAACCCAGGAGGCAGAAGTTGTGGTGAGCAGAGATTGCACCATTGCACTCCATCCTGGGCAGCAAGAGTGAAACTCCATCGTATAGATCATACTACTCTCCAGAAGGCTCCTCAGGCCCCTCCAATTACTCTTCTGATTCCTATCATCATGAATTAATTTTGCCTGTTTTTAAATTTTGTATAAATGGAATCATATAGTAACTACTTGTTCGTGTCTGGTTTCTTTTGCTTGACACTATTTTGTGAGATTTATCCATGTTGTTGTATGTAGTAGTTGTTCATTCCAGGATTGAAAGTGCTGAGTCACAGGGCATAGATATGTATATTTAACTTTATATATACTGCCAAGCAGTTGTCCAATGTAGTTGTACAATTTATACTCCCACTAGCAATGTAAAAAAAATTTCAGCTGGGCGCGATGGCTCACGCTTGTAATCCCAGCACTTTGGGAGGCCGAGGCAGGCCGATCACGAGGTCAGGAGATCGAGACCACAGTGAAACCCCGTCTCTACTCAAAATACAAAGAAATTAGCCGGGTGTGGTGGCGGGCGCCTGTAGTCCCAGCTACTCGGAGAGGCTGAGGCAGGAGAATGGCGTGAACCCAGGAGGCGGAGCTTGCAGTGAGCCGAGATTGCATCACTGCACTCCAGCGTGGGTGACAGAGCGAGACTCCGTCTCAAAAAAAAAAAAAAAAATTTCAGTTGTTGGGCCGGGTATAGTGGCTCATGCTTGTAGTTCTAGCACTTTGGAAGGCTGAGGCGGGAGGATCACTTGAACTCAACTGTTCGAGGCTGCAGTGAGCTATGATCATGCCACTGCACTCCAGCCTGGGCAACAGAGTGAGACTTCGTCTCTACACACAAAAATGTTCCAGTTGCTCCACATCCTCACAGACTCTTGTTATTGTCAGTCCTTTTAACTTCTGCCATTTTGGTGGGGGTCACTATTTTAAACCCCTCTTGGTTCCTTGGTTTTCCATCCACTCAGTCTTCCAGTCTGATAGACCCTCAATGGACTTTGAACTCCTGACCAACAGTTCCTGCCCTTTCTTTCCTGGAATAGAGCCGTATACTGTTATTACCTGATTGAATCCTAGAGCTCACCACACACAATTCTGATCTCTGCCACAGGCTGAGACCTGACTCCAGCCCAGACTAAGCTCTAATGCTAATCACAGACTGGTCTCTACTCTAATCACAGACTATGCTCTTAGCCCCACACACTGAGCCCTAATCACAACTACAGGGTGAACCCTGATCCCAACCATACCCTGAGCCATTACCCCAGCAACAGATTGAGCTTTCATCCTAGATAGAGGTTTAAACTGATATGATCCAAATTCAGACTGATAAACACAAGTGGGCCAAGCGCAGTGTCAGAAATTATTAGAAGATGTCAAATTGCAAGAATAAAATGCATTGTAAACTGCTATCTCTGTAGTCTGTCCTTGGTTCACGTCAAATTTTAACTGTGACTGAATTTTGCTAAGTTAGGGAAAGAAACTACAATCAACCCCACCCTGACATGTTATAAAGAACAGGCTGGGGGCGGGGGAGTGTGGCTCAAAGAAGCCTAAAGCTGAGCCAGTCTGCAGATGGTGGCGGGAAGACGGGTAACCTTCTTCCTGTCCTCACAAGATGGCAGGTTTATTTTAAGGGTGTTTTTAACAGCTTAAAAAATGGATTCAAAGAACACTGGGGGAAGCCTCTGATTTTTGGGCTTCTGCCCATGGTGCCTTTTTTTTTTTTTATTTTAACAATGGTATTTGACTCCCAGTGAGATTTGTTCCTTCATTACATTCTGATCATATTGCTTTTCACATCCCCCTCCCTGCAGAGGCTGTTGGGAAGGAAAAAGGAAACAGCGCCTTGAAGAATGAATGCTTAGAGGTTCTTTTTTTTTTTTTTTTTTTTTTTTGAGACGGAGTTTCGCTCTTGTTGCCCAGGCTGGAGTGCAATGGCACGATCTCAGCTTACTGCAACCTCTGCCTCCCAGGTTCAAGCAATTCTCTTTGCTCAGCCTCCCGAGTAGTTGGGATTATAGGCATGCGCCACCATGCCCGGCTAATTTTGTATTTTTAGTAGAGACGAGGTTTCTCCATGTTGGTCAGACTGGTCTCGAACTCCTGACCTCAGGCAATCTGCCCGCCTCGGCCTCCCAAAGTGCTGGGATCACAGGCGTGAGCTACCGTGCCTGGCCTGCTTAGAGGTTCTATTTGCCCTATATCTGCTAATCAGCAGCAAGCTGGGAACATAATTTTCACTTTTTCTTTTTCTTTTTTTTTTTAAGGCAGAGTCTCGCTCTGTCACCCAGGCTGGAGTGCAGTGGCGCAATCTCGGCTCACTGCAACCTCTGCCTCCCGGGTTCAAGCAATTCTCCTGCCTCAGCCTCTCGAGTAGCTGGGCCTACTGGCGCATGCCACTACACCTGGCTAATTTTTTTTTTATTTTTATTTTAGTAGAGACAGGGTTTCACCGTGTTGCCCAGGCTGGTCTGGAACTTCTGAGCTCAGGCAATCCGCCCACCTCGGCCTCCCACAGTGCTGGGATTATAGGCGTGAGCCACCGTGCCTAGCCAATTTTCACTTTTTCTTATGCCCATGAGAAAAATCTTGATTTTACCCTTAGTACCAGGAACACCCTTAATGCCAGGTCCACAGTGCAAAGTGGATCTTCATACACGTTCTCTCTACTGGACAAAAATCCTGATTCGTTTGAGATTTCTAAACCTTAACTGGGCAAGACAACTTGGATGATGAGGCCACATGGCATTGTGGAAAAGGCTCTGGATGGAGAGTCAGGAGAGACAGTCATGCCATCCTGTGTCGTGCCACTACAAGTCCCACCCTCTCTCTAGGCCTCCCTTCTCCATCAATAAGAGTAAGATTTAAGTGCAGCTCTTTGTAGTGTATTTACATACATTATTTCATTTAATCCTCATGAGAAGCATAGTAACTCCCATTTTATAAAAGATGTATCAGGGATTTCGAGAAATTGACTTGCTGAAGGTAACAGAGTAATCAAATAGTTTTGATTGGTTTGGTTTTGTTTCAGTTGAATGTAACCTGCTAATGTTGTTATTTGTCATTAATTCACTAATTGACAAACATTAATTCAGCATCTTCATGTGCCAAATACTATTTTTTGGCTCAAGGAACACGGACGTTTTCAGGAATAATCTTGTTGGTTAATGGTCTACACAGGTCAATGTATCAGTTACAAAAAGGTATAATTGCTGGGTGCCGTGGCTCACGCCTGTAATCCCAGCACTTTGGGAGGCCAAGGCGGGCACATCACCTGAGGTCAGGAGTTCGAGACCAGCCTGGCCAACATGGTGAAACCCCGTCTCTACTAAAAATAAAAAAGATTAGCCGGACTTGGTGGCAGGCGCCTGTAATCCCAACTACTTGGGAGGCTGAGGCAGGAGAATTGCTTCAACCTAGGAGGCGGAGGTTGCAGTGAGCCAAGATCATGCCACTGTACTCCAGTCTGGGCAACAAAGCAAGACTCTGTCTCAAAAAAAGAAAAAAAGTATAATTAAGGGTCTTCCTCTTCTTCCTCTTCCTCCTCTTCTTCCTTCTTCTTCTTCTTCTTCTTCTTCTTCCTCTTCCTCTTCCTCTTCCTCTTCCTCTTCCTCTTCTTCTTCTTCTTCTTCTTCTTCTTCTTCTTCTTCTTCTTTTCTTTCTTCTTTCTTCTTCTTTTTTTAATGGAGTCTAGCTCTGTCGCCCAGACTAGAGGGCAGTGGTGTGATCTCGGCTTACGGCAACCTCCACCTCCCAGGTTCAACTGATTCTCCTGCCTCAGGCTCCTGAGTAGCTGGGACTACAGGCGTGTGCCACCATGCCGAGCTAATGTTTTGTATTTTTAGTAGAGACAGGGTTTCACTGTGTTAGCCAGGATGGTCTGGATCTCCTGACCTCGTGTTCCATCCACCTTAGCCTCCCAAAGTGCTGGGATTGCAGGCATGAGCCATGGTGTCCAGCCCCTTTCTTCTTCTCTTAAGACAAATATGGGTTAACTTTCCATCTTTCTCCCCCTGGAAGTCTAATAAAGGGGCAATGTCAGCTGTGGTATTAGACAGCATTGCTCATGGTAAAAATAACTCCAGATTGGTAAACTTCTTCTGGGCCAGGATACATAAGTACCTGATGAGAACACAGCTTTGGGCCACTCTAATTGCAGTGACACTTGTAACCGGTTCATCGTCTATGGAGAATGTGATAGCTATGCTCCTGAGACACTAGATATGATTGCTATTTGGGACGGGGCATTTCTTTTCTTTTTTTTTTTTTTTTTTTTTTTT
>NW_026657900.1:0-4490 GCF_009828535.3 Hylobates moloch | reverse complement strand
TCCTTCCAATGTGAAAGAGCAAATTATGCTTGCTTCTTCCATCCACACTTCATATTTCTCTTATCATTTCTCCACAGCACTTACTACTAACACACACACACACGCACACACTTTTAAAATTTTATACATACAGACATATATATATGCTTTTTAAAATTCTATTGTCGATCACACCTTACCTCTTCTCATATCCCATTGGAGACAACATGGTCATAGGACCATACCCAACCACAGACTGGAAAGGAGGCTGGAAAACACAAGAAGAGTTACTCCACAAGAAAGGCTCACTAAGCACTATTCACAATAGCAGACTTGGAACCAATCGAAATGTCCAACAACGATAGACTGGATTAAGAAAATGTGGCACATCAGGGTGGAGCCAAGATGGCCGAATAGGAACAGCTCCGGTCTCCAGCTCCCAGCCCCAGCGACACAGAAGACGGATGATTTCTGCATTTCTGCTTGAGGTACCGGTTTCATCTCACTAGGGAGTGCCTAACAGTGGGTGCAAGACAGTCGGTGAAGCGCACTGTGCGCAAGCCGAAGCAGGGCGAGGCATTACCTCACTCGGGAAGCGCAAGGGGTCAGGGAGTTCCCTTTCCTAGTCAAAGAAAGGGGAAACAGACGGCACCTGGAATATCGGGTCAGTCCCACCCCAATACTGCGCTTTTCCAATGGGCCTGGAAAACGGCACACTAGGAGATTGCGTCCCACACCTGGCTCGGAGGTTCCTGTGCCCACGGAGTCTCGCTGATTGCTAGCACAGCAGTCTGAGATCAAGCTGCAAGGCGGCAGCGAGGCTGGGGGAGGGGCGCCCGCCATTGCCCAGGCTTGCTTAGGTAAACAAAGCAGCCAGGAAGCTCGAACTGGGTGGAGCCCACCACAGCTCAAGGAGGCCTGCCTGCCTCTATAGGCTCCACCTCTGGGGGCAGGGCACAGAGAAACAAAAACTCAGCAAGAACCTCCACAGACTTAAAGGTCCCTGTCTGACTGACAGCTTTGAAGAGAGTAGTGGTTCTCCCAGCACGCAGCTGGAGATCTGAGAACGGACAGACTGCCTCCTAAAGTGGGTCCCTCACCCCTGAGCAGCCTAACTGGGAGGCACCCCCCCAGTAGGGACAGACTGACACCTCATTCAACCGGGTACTCCTCTGAGACAAAACTTTCAGAGGAACTATCAGACAGCTGAATTTGTGGTCTCACGAAAATCCGCTGTTCTGCAGCCACCGCTGCTGACACCCAGCCAAACAGGGTCTGGAGTGGACCTCTAGTAAACTCCAACAGACCTGCAGCTGAGGGTCCTGTCTGGTAGAAGGAAAACTAACAAACAGAAAGGACATCCACACCAAAAACCCATCTGTACATCACCATCATCAAAGACCAAAAGTAGATAAAACCACAAAGATGGGGAAAAAACAGAACAAAAAAACTGGAAACTCTAAAAAACAGAGCACCTCTCCTCCTCCAAAGGAACGCAGTTCCTCACCAGCAACGGAACAAAGCTGGATGGAGGATGACTTTGATGAGTTGAGAGAAGAAGGCTTCAGACGATCAAACTACTCTGAGCTACGAGAGGAAATTCAAAACAATAGCAAAGAAGTTAAAAACTTTGAAAAAATATTAGAAGAATGGATAACTAGAATAACCAATGGAGAGAAGGGCTTAAAGGAGCTGATGGAGCTGAAAGCCAAGTTTCGAGAACTACGCGAAGATTGCAGAAGCCTCAGTAGCAGATGCGATCAACTGGAAGAAAGGGTATCGCTGATGGAAGATGAAATGAATGAAATGAAGAGAGAAGGGAAGTTTAGAGAAAAAAGAATAAAAAGAAATGAACAAAGCCTCCGAGAAATTTGGGACTATGTGAAAAGACCAAACCTACGTCTGATTGGTGTACCTGAAAATGATAGGGAGAATGGAACCAAGTTGGAAAACACTCTGCAAGATATTATCCAGGAGAACTTCCCCAATCTAGCAAGGCAGGCCAGCATTCAGATTCAGGAAATACAGAGAACGCCACAAAGATACTCCTCGAGAAGGGCAACTCCAAGACACATCATTGTCAGATTCACCAAAGTTGAAATGAAGGAAAAAATGTTAAGGGCAGCCAGAGAGAAAGGTCGGGTTACCCACAAAGGGAAGCCCATCAGACTAACAGCTGATCTCTCAGCAGAAACTCTACAAGCCAGAAGAGAGTGGGGGCCGATATTCAACATTCTTAAAGAAAAGAATTTTCAACCCAGAATTTGCTATCCCGCCAAACTAAGCTTCATAAGTGAAGGAGAAATAAAATACTTTACAGACAAGCAAACGCTGAGTGATTTTGTCACCACCAGGCCTGCCCTAAAAGAGCTCCTGAAGGAAGCACTAAACATGGAAAGGAACAACCGGTACCAGCCACTGCAAAAACATGCCAAATTGTAAAGACCATCGAGGCTAGGAAGAAACTATAGCAACTAACGAGCAAAATAACCAACTAACATCATAATGACAGGATCAGATTCACACATAACAATATTAACGTTAAATGTAAATGGGCTAAATGCTCCAATCAAAAGACACAGACTGGCAAACTGGATAAGGAGTCAGGACCCATCAGTGTGCTGTATTCAGGAAACCCATCTCACGTGCAGAGACACACATAGACTCAAAATAAAGGGATGGAGGAAGATCTATCAAGCAACTGGAAAACAAAAAAAGGCAGGGGTTGCAATCCTAGTCTCTGATAAAATAGACTTTAAACCAACAAAGATCAAAAGAGACAAAGAAGGCCATTACATAATGGTAAAGGGATCAATTCAACAAGAAGAGCTAACTATCCTAAATATATATGCACCCAACACAGGAGCACCCAGATTCATAAAGCAAGTCCTGAGTGACCTACAAAGGGACTTAAACTCCCACACAATAATAATGGGAGATTTTAACACCCCATTGTCAACATTAGACAGATCAACGAGACAGAAAGTTAACAAGGATATCCAGGAATTGAACTCAGCTCTACATAAAGTGGACCTAATAGACATCTACAGAACTCTCCACCCCAAGTCAACAGAATATACATTTTTTTCAGCACCACACCACACCTATTCCAAAATTGACCACATAGTTGGAAGTAAAGCTCTCCTCAGCAAATGTAAAAGAACAGAAATTATAACAAACTGTCTCTCAGACCACAGTGCAATCAAACTAGAACTCAGGATTAAGAAATTCACTCAAAACCGCTCAACTACATGGAAACTGAACAACCTGCTCCTGAATGACTATTGGGTACATAATGAAATGAAGGCAGAAATAAAGATGTTCTTTGAAACCAACGAGAACAAAGATACAACATACCAGAATCTCTGGGACACATTCAAAGCAGTGTGTAGAGGGAAATTTATAGCACTAAATGCCCACAAGAGAAAGCAGGAAAGATCCAAAATTGACACCCTAACATCACAATTAAAAGAACTAGAAAAGCAAGAGCAAACACATTCAAAAGCTAGCAGAAGGCTAGAAATAACTAAAATCAGAGCAGAACTGAAGGAAATAGAGACACAAAAAACCCTTCAAAAAATTAATGAATCCAGGAGCTGGTTTTTTGAAAAGATCAACAAAATTGATGGACCGCTAGCAAGACTAATAAAGAAGAAAAGAGAGAAGAATCAAATAGATGCAATAAAAAACGAAAAAGGGGATATCACCACCGATCCCACAGAAATACAATCTACCATCAGAGAATACTACAAACACCTCTATGCAAATAAACTAGAAAATCTAGAAGAAATGGATAAATTCCTTGACAAATACACCCTCCCAAGACTAAACCAGGAAGAAGTTGAATCTCTGAATAGACCAATAACAGGTTCTGAAATTGTGGCAATAATCAATAGCTTACCAACCAGAAAGAGTCCAGGACCTGACGGATTCACAGCTGAATTCTACCAGAGGTACAAGGAGGAACTGGTACCATTCCTTCTGAAACTATTCCAATCGATAGAAAAAGAGGGAATCCTCCCTAACACATTTTATGAAGCCAGCATCATCCTGATACCAAAACCTGGCAGAGACATAACCAAAAAAGAGAATTTCAGACCAATATCCTTGATGAACATTGATGCAAAAATCCTCAATAAAATACTGGCAAACCGAATCCAGCAGCACATCAAAAAGCTTATCCACCATGATCAAGTGGGCTTCATCCCTGGGATGCAAGGCTGGTTCAACATACGCAAATCAATAAATGTAATCCAGCATATAAACAGAACCAAAGACAAAAACCACATGATTATCTCAATAGATGCAGAAAAGGCCTTTGACAAAATTCAACAACCCTTCATGCTAAAAACTCTCAATAAATTAGGTATTGATGGGACGTATCTCAAGATAATAAGAGCTATCTATGACAAACCCACAGCCAATATCATACTGAATGGGCAAAAACTGGAAGCATTCCCTCTGAAAACTGGCACAAGACAGGGATGCCCTCTCTCACCGCTCCTATTCAA
>NW_026657899.1:0-4491 GCF_009828535.3 Hylobates moloch | reverse complement strand
GGCCACAGCAAGGGGCTGGGGCAGCCTGCACTTGGCACCTTTCCTTGGAGCCCCATGTGCCTTGTTCACTTCGAGACCTGACTGTCCCCTCAGCTACGGGGCAGAGCAAGTAGGGACCACAGAAGGAGGCTAAGTGCAGCCCCAGGGGCTGGTGCCCACAGCCAGTAAGGGCCAGCTCCCAGGCTGGGCTGGCAGCCAGCGGGCCAGGGGCATTGCTGGGGACCCAGAGGA
Source organism: Hylobates moloch (assembly GCF_009828535.3). Lineage (NCBI taxonomy): Eukaryota > Metazoa > Chordata > Mammalia > Primates > Hylobatidae > Hylobates > Hylobates moloch. Next base: position 4,260 of record NW_026657899.1, on the reverse strand, counting down.
TACCTGGGGCCACAGGCCCTGGGACACGCAGGAGTCTGCTAGATCCTGGTGCTCTCTAAGCTACGGACTCTGCGGGGATGCAGGTGAAAGCTGTAGCTACCAGCCCCCTCCACACTCCCTGTCCCCCAGGAACCTCCCAGTAGAGGCACGGGTGGGGAGGGTGGGCAGGTCAAAGGCTTTCTGGTAGGGGCAGCAGTCCTGGCACCTGCTGTGCCGCCACTGTCACCTGCCACAAATCCTGCCCAGCCCCCAATGTGAGGCACGGCCCCCTCAGGACTACCCCAGACTTGACTACCAGGGTCCTCCCTGCCTGGAGCCAAGCAGACCTCCAGGGAAGGGGCTGTCTGTGCCCCTTGTCCTAGCATAAGCTGGGACTCCGATGCCCTGCCCCAGGTGGCCTGGAGTGGCTAAAGCAGAAGCTGTTCCGCCTGGGTGAGGACTGGTACTTCCTGATGACCCTCGGGGTGCTCATGGCCCTGGTCAGCTACGCCATGAACTTTGCTATCGGGCGTGTAGTCCGAGGTAACTCTTCCCTGGCAGGTGCTGCTCTGGGCCAAGGGATCTAGGCAGGCTCTGGGGATACCAGATGGGCCGCCAGGTGCAGCGGTGCAGGGAGGGATCTGGGTGTGGGGAGGGCTCTGGCTCCACTCCTGACTTGCTCTGTGATCCTGGGCAGGCTCCTGCCCCTCTCTGGGCCTCAGTCTCCTCAGCCGCACACGGAAGAGAGACCTGAATGTTCCCAAGAGCTCTTCCTTCTCTGAGCTCTCTGCCTCCTCTTCCAGCCACCCCGTTCCTTCTCCTTCCCTCCTCCGTGCCTTGGGGCAGGAGTGGGGACACTTGCCTAGATCACCAAACTTGGAGTCTTCCTCCCCTCCCTCAGCAGCCTGCCTCCACCCTGAGGCCTCCCTGGAAGAGGGGGTGTGGGCCAGGAAGGGTCTAAGACACTTTCTCTGGAGACCCTCAGCTGCCAGAAGCAGCACCTACGATGGTGCTATGGTGTTTGGCGCTTCACACCTGTGTCATTTAGTTCTCAGTGGCCCTTTAGTCTTTAATATCTTTAGTCTTCAATGAGCCTGTGAGGGAGAGCCTATCACTAGCCCACTTGACAGATGGGGAAACTGAGGCTCAGAGAGGCTGAGTGGCTTGCCCAAGGTCACTCAGCTAGGCAGTGGTAAACCTGGGATATGGACCCAGGGTCGTACTCCTGCCTCTTCTTGGGGGTCTGCCCCTCACTGGGTGGCCTGGTCCTCCCCTCTTCATGACTCCATTTCCTGGTCAGTAAGTGGCCACCACAGCATCTGGCCCCAAGGGCTGCAGAGGCTGTGGGTGCCTCCCTGATATGCGGCTGTCCCCAGCGCACCAGTGGCTGTACAGGGAGATTGGGGACAGCCCCCTCCTCCGGTATCTCTCCTGGACTGTGTACCCTGTGGCCCTCGTCTCTTTCTCCTCGGGCTTCTCTCAGAGCATCACGCCCTCCTCTGGAGGTGAGTCCACGGTCACCACGCCAGTCCCCACTGGCCAAAACCTTCTCAGATCCCAGGAGGCTTCTGATGGGGGGAATCGGGAAGCTGCAGCCTCATTTCTCAAGCCCAGAAGAGTCATGTGGCTTGCCTGAAGGCACATAGCAAGAAGGCCAGACCTTGACTCTTGGGTCACTGCTGGTCCTACTCGCTTTCTAAGGTCTGCTTGGAAGGAGATTCCCCTGTGGGGCCTGTGCTGGTTACAGGAAGGGGCCCAGGGAGGAGGCACTGCCCCCCCCAGGCCACTCAGCCCTGCCTCCAGCTCCCGGCCAACAGAGGGGAGCTCCAGCCTCACTCAGTGGTGGCCTGAGGTTCTGTTCAGGGCTCCCCTATCCTGACACAGCCATCTGCCAGTCCCAGTGGGAGCAGCATGGACAGCTCGCATTCCCTCTCTGACTCTAGCATCCAAATCTGCAAAATGAGTCTATGCATCCTAACCTCTGAGGGTTCTGCGTGATCATAATAGGGCCAGGTGCAGTGACTCAGTCTATAATCCCAGCACTTAGGGAGGTGGGGGGATCGCATGATCCCAAGTGTTCGCGACCAGCTTGGACAATGTGGTGAAACCCCATCTCTACAAAAAATAAAAAACAACCACCACAACAAAAAGTTAGCTACATTTGGTGGTGCCTGCCTGTAGTCCCAGCTACTTGGGAGGCTGAGGTGGGAGGATCACTTTTGAGCTGAGGAGTTCGGGGTTATGAGCGGAGATGGAACCACTGCATTCCAGCCTGGACAATAGAGTGATACTCTGCCTCAAAGGAAAAAAAAAAAATCCTAATGTGAAAACACCGTGCGGGTAGAGTTATGAGAGTTTGTTTGTTTGTTTTTGAGATGGAGTTTCACTCTTGTTGCCCAGGGTGGAATGCAATGGCACGATCTCGGCTCACTGCAACCTCTGCCTCCCAGGTTCAAGTGATTCCCCTGCCTCAGCCTCCCAAGAAGCTGGGACTGCAGGCACCCACCACCATGCCCGGCTAATTTTTTGTATCTTTAGTAGAGATGGGGTTTCACCATGTTGGCAAGGCTGGTCTCAAACTCCAGACCTCATGATCCACCTGCCTCGGCCTCCCAAAGTGCTGGGATTACAGGTGTGAGCCACCGCGCCCGGCCGAGAGTTTTAATCTAGAGATTGTCCCCTTCTTGTTCCTGTCCTCTCTGGCTAAGGTTCTGGAATCCCAGAGCTGAAGACCATGTTGGCGGGTGTGATCTTGGAGGACTACCTGGATATCAAGAACTTTGGGGCCAAGGTGGTGGGCCTCTCCTGCACCCTGGCCACCGGCAGCACCCTGTTCCTGGGCAAAGTGGTATGGGCAGGTGTGAGGGCACCCCAGCCACCCCGCCCACCCAACCCTGCCCCAGCTCTCCCCCATCACCCCACCAAAGCTGGGTCAGAGCAGACTTAGGCCAGCGCCTGCCTTCAGGGAGCTCAGTCTTAGGGGAAGAGCCAGGCCAGGTCCCCAGTGTGCCAAAGCTACCTGAGGACAGCCCTGGGGGTTGGGGAGATGGAGGAGGGGGTGTGGTGGGGAAACTGTGCTGCCTCTGGGTGAGACTGTCTCTGCTGCCCTCACCTGGGCCCTGGGCCCACCCTTCCCTCTGCAGGGCCCTTTCGTGCACCTGTCTGTAATGATCGCTGCCTACCTGGGCCGTGTGCGCACCACGACCATCGGGGAGCCTGAGGTTAGGGACTCGGGGGCTTCCTTAGAGGAATGGGAGTGGGGAGGGAGGGGGCTGACGCTGAGCCCTGGATTCGGATCCCACTAGAACAAGAGCAAGCAAAACGAAATGCTGGTGGCAGCGGCGGCAGTGGGCGTGGCCACAGTCTTTGGTGCTCCCTTCAGCGGTGAGACCCCCCCCTCATGCCCCACCCCCTGGGTCCCTCAAACTCCTCCCCTGACACCCTGGGCTCCCTTGGCCCATCTGAGAGCCTGGAGGAGGGGCTGGGGCTCATTCTAGTTCTTAGTTCAGCCCCACCTTGGGTATAGCCACCCCCCGGGGGCGGCGGTGGGGCAGGTGGTGGGGGGCTTGGTTGGGCAGTGCTGAGAGGCTTCAGGGTAACATTACACAGACCTGGGTTTGAAATCCACTGGCCCCTTGGCCTCTCTGAGCCCAGCTTCCTCCTCTATAAAATGGGGATCAAACCACCCGATAGTGAGAGGGCGCACACCCGCATTCCAGGCTGGATGGATCCGTGGGCAGTGGGGTCCTCCCTGCCCAGGGCTCATGCCCTGCCCTCCCCTCCTGTCTGTCACTGTCTGGGCTGTAGGAGAGCAGGACAGATGGGTCAGGGAGGAGGCAAGATGGGGAGGGGGCCCTACAGCTACAGGTGGGTGGGGGTGGGGGCCCACCTGAGATCAGTGTCGCCCCCAGGCGTCCTGTTCAGCATCGAGGTCATGTCTTCCCACTTCTCTGTCTGGGATTACTGGAGGGGTTTCTTTGCCGCCACCTGCGGGGCCTTCATGTTCCGGCTCCTGGCGGTCTTCAACAGCGAGCAGGGTGAGCCCCCTGGGCTGCCTGACCCTGGCCCTGCCTGGGGGCCGGGGCGAGGGGGCCCTCCCTTCTCCCCTGTGTACATCCCTTGCTCTTCCCTTCCCTCTCTCTCCCTCTTTTTCCTCCTCCCTGTTCCCACCTCCTTCTGGAAGGATGGAAGGGGCTGACCTGTGTTGAGCATGAGGGGCAGGGGCCCTGAGGGTAGAAGGGATGAAGCTGGGCAGGGAGGCAGGAGCCTGGTTGTGGGGGC
>NW_026657898.1:0-4491 GCF_009828535.3 Hylobates moloch | reverse complement strand
AATATAACACCAAAGTTGAAAAATCTATGCTCACCCAAGGATGCCAGCTTTAATAAATTATTTATAGAATACTGCATCAAAAATAAGACAATAACCCAAAATATACCATTAAAGATGTATCCACTCCTACAACTAGAGATAATTAATCTATCTGGTAGCAAATGATACTTCAATCAGTTTCAGCATGTCTGAAATCTGTAAGGACAAAAGTGATAAAACATGACCTTCATTCGTCATTAGACTCTTACAACACTTGAAGGAAAACAATTTCTGAAGCATAAAGAGGTAAAGAGGTGCAATTTTTCAAAAAGATATCCAGTGTTCAAAATCCAAGAGTGCAATATCAGGCTGGGTGTGGTGGCTTACGCCTGTAATCCCAGCACTTTGGGAGGCCATGGCGGGTGGATCACCTGATGTCAGCAGTTCGAGACCAGCCTGCCCAACAGGGTGAAACCCTGACTCTACTAAAAACACAAAAATTAGCCAGGCATGGTGGTGTGCAGCTGTAGTCCTAGCTACTTGGGGGGCTGAGACAGGAGAATCGCTTGAACCTGGGAGGTGGAGGTTGCAGTGAACGGAGATCATGCCACCTCACTCCAGCGTAACAGAATGAGATTCCATCTCAAAAAAAAAAAAAGTGTAATATCGGTATACACAGATAATATACTGAATGAAACAAATAGAATAATTTGAAGAGGTATCTTGATGAACAAGGAGTCATTAGAAAGGTTGTATTCACGTCTTTGAAGGAAATTTCAATGTGAGAAATTAGTACTTTGACTAAATTTAGTAAATTTAGTGCTATACTAAAAGTTTATGTGAGAATTTAGTACTTTGACTAAATTTAGTAAATTTAGTACCATTTTCTACGATACTAAAAGTACTATTTAGTATTGTACTATTTAGTACTATACTAAAAAAGTACTATTTAGTACTATACTATTTAGTACTACACTAAAGGTACTATTTAGTACTATACTAAAAGTTTATTGCTAACATGTATTGAGTTATTAACGTGTGTTAGGCAGAGTACCATATAATTTACACGTGTTATCTCATTCATTGTAGGTAAAACGTAATTTCAAACTCTAGGAGTATACATGAATTAGATGGAATAAAATTCTATTTAAATGGCCGTCAGTAAATCGGTATCTAGGAACAGGGTGATACAGTGCCCAAGTTTTCTATTCTTACTAAATGTTGTGTTTCATTTTCAACGTTTTCTTGGATATTGCTTTTTGGTCATTTTAATTTTTTTATTTTAGAAGACTACTAAATTGACTCTTCTTGGTACTGACTCTTGGGTTTTATAGAAGAAAAACTAATTAAATTCTGTACATTTACCTTTACCTCATTTTTTCTCTTTTAAATTTATTTTAATTGACATATAATAGATGTACAACTTATGGGGTACAGGGTGATATTTTGATATATTTATGCAATGCGTAAAGATCAAGTCAGAGTCGTTATCATATCCATTACCTAAATCATGTATTATTTCTTTGCAGTGAGAATATTCAAAATCTTTCATTTTAGTTATTTGAAAACACACAATAAATTCCCGTTAACTACAGTCACCCAACAGTGCTGTAGAGAACTAGAACTTCTTCCTTCTCTCCAGCTGTAATTTTGTACGTATTAACCACATTTTTCTTATACTCTTCTTTCTCCTACTCTTTCCAGGATATGGTAACCAGAACTCTACCGTTATCTACTTCTACGAGATTAAAAATTTTAACTTCCATACATAAGTGAGAACATGTAGTTATGTGGTGTTTATGTTTCTATGCCAGGCTTATTTCACCTAACATAATGCCCTCCACTTGCATTCTTGTTGCCACAAATAACAGGATTTTGTTCTTTATTATGACTAAATAATATTCCATTATATATGTATGTCACATTTCTTAATCCATTCATCTGTTGATGGACACTTATGCTGATTCCATATCCTGGCTATTATGAATAGTGGTGTAATAAACATGGGGGTGCAGGTAACTCTTTGATATACTGATTTTCTTTCCTTTGGATATATACTGAAAACCATATGATTAAATTAATAAACACAATAAAAGCATTTGGCAAAATTAAATATTCTTACATGACAAAAAACCTCTCAACAATTTAGTATAGAAAATATATGCCTTAACACGGAAGGACATAAAGGACAAATCTACAGCTAAGATCATACTGAACGTGGAAAAGGTGAAAGATTTTACTGTGAACAAGAAAAAGATTTTACTGGAACAAGAAAAGGATGCCTGTTTTCACCAATCATATTTCACATAGTGAAAGTCTTAGCCAGGACAATTAGGTTAGAGAAAGAAATAAGGGACATCTGAATTGGAAAGGAGACAGTCAAATTTTCCCTGTTTAAAGACAATGCGATCTTATACATGGAAAAAAATAAGACTCTACCAAAAGCTTCTTAGGGTGATAAATGAAATGAATAAAGTTGCAGGATATAAATCAACATACAAAAATCAGTAGCATTTCTATATAATGATAGTAAACTAGCTGAAACAAGAAATCAAGAAAGCAATTCCTTTTACAAGAGTTACAAAAATGTACTTAGAAATAAATTTAACCAAGGAAGTAAAAGATTTCTACAACAAAAGTGACAAATATTAATGAAAGAAATTAAAGAAAACACAAAAAAGGAAAGACATCCACGTTTATAGATTGAAATAATATTCTTAAAATGATCCACTATCCTATGTGATTTACAAACTTAGTACCATCACTAGCTTGTATTTTTAAAAGCACCTTTGCTGCATATTCTTAAGATACTCAATGACAATGCCTGGATTTAAGTTTGAGGTGCTATTGTATCTATTTTATATTGGGCACAATATAATGTTATCAGAGATAACAGTTTTGATTGGTCCTAGGTCATACAGTAATATACACATTGCGATTTATAGACAAGCTATCTTTTAATACTCAGGCATTTAGAAAGTTCATTTAGACTGGCCGGGCGCAGTGGCTCAAGCCTGTAATCCTAGCACTTTGGGAGGCCGACGTGGGCGGATCACGACGTCAGGAGTTCGAGACCATCCTGGCCAACTTAGTGAAACCCTGTCTCTACTAAAAATACAAAAAAAATTAGCAGGGCGTGGTGGAGGGCGCCTGTAGTCCCAGCTAATCGGGAGGCTGAGGCAGGAGAATGGCATGAACCCGGGAGGCAGAGCTTGCAGTGAGCCGAGATGGTGCCACTGCACTCTAGCCTGGGGGACGGAGCCAGACTCTGTCTCCAAAAAAAAAGAAAAAAAAAAGAAAGTTCATTTAGACAAAGTTATAAAAACTTGCCTTCCATTCTGCCTATATCACCTAAAAATCCTAATTTAAGAGGTAATAACATTTTTTATTTGATATACAATTTATCAACACAATAAAAATCTAACAATTATCTTGTGCAGAGTGTGAAAATCTCATCAGATTAAGGAACACAAAGTCATCTTTGTCATATTTCGGAAGTAAATCTGTTTCGGAAACTGTTATTTTTAGAAACAGTTAAAAACTTTTTTTCATTAGTTTTTCATGTAAAATTGTGACAACCAGCATGAAATAACTGTCATCACAGAAGCATGGTATATTCGATTCCAAAATATATTCTGTTTAAGTTTCAATATACTTATGTATTATTTATACTTAGATTGTAATCCATAATGTACAGATATTATTTTTCCTTCAACTCTTAAGAATATTCTTAAATAATAAAATTAAAATTAATGAATTACAATATTTTTTGGTTGGGAAAATGAATAGACACACACGTGACAGTGCATCACTTCACCTCATCATTTCATCTCATCATTTCATCTCATTTCATGATTCATCTCATCATTTTATCTCATCATTTCACCTCATCCCATCTCATCTCATCATTTCATCATATCATCTCATCATTCATCTCATCATTTCATCAAATCTCATTTCCATTTCATTATTTCATTTCATTTCATTTCACTGTTTCATCTAATTTCATTTCATTATTTCATTGTGTCATTTCATATCATCTCATTTCATCTATTTTTCATCTCATCATTTTTCATATCATTTTTCATCTCATCAGTTCATCTCAATTCATTTCATCTCATTTCATCCTTTCATTTTGACATTTCATCTCATCGCATTTCATTATTTCATTTCATCTCATTTCATTATTTCACCTAATTTCATTATTTCATCTCATCTCATCTCACTTCATCTCATCTCATTTCATCTCATCATTTTTCATCTCATCTTTTCATCTCATTTCATCTCATCATTTCATCTCACCACATCTCTTCATCATTTCATTTCAACATTTTATCATTTCATCTCATCATTTCATCTCATCTCATCTTTCAATTTCATTTGAATATCATTTCATTTCATCATTTCATTTCATTATTTCATTTCATTTCACCTCATTTCATTTCATCTCATTTCATCTCATCTTATCTCATTTCATCTCATCGTTTCTTCTCATCTCATCTCATCATTTCA
>NW_026657897.1:0-4491 GCF_009828535.3 Hylobates moloch | reverse complement strand
TGGAATGGTGAAGAAAGGAAGGGAGTGGAATGGAGTGGAAAGGACTGGAATAGCATGTAATGTAATGAAATGGAATGGAATGGAATGGAATGGAATGGAATGGAATGGAATGGAGTGGACGGCAATCGAGGTGAAAGGAAGAATGGAATGCAGTGGAGTGGAGAGGAGTTGAGTGGAGAAGAGTGGATTTGAATAGGATGAAATGGAATGGAATAGATTGCAGTGGAGTGGATTCTGGTGGAAAATAATGGAATGGAATGGAATGGAATTGAATGGAATGGAGAGGAATGGAATGGAGTGGAGTGGAATGGAAAGAAATGGAATTGAATGGAATGAAAAATGTGCAGTGGAGTGTAGTGGAATAAAATTTAGAAGAAAGAAAGGGAGTGGAGTGGAGTCGAATGGAGTGGAATGGAATGGAATGGAGTGCACTGCAATGGAGGCGAATTGGAAGGAATGAAATAAAGTGGAGTTGAGAGGAGTGGAGTAGACAATAGTGGATTAGAATTGAATGGAATGGATTGCAATTGAATGGAATGGAATGGAATGGATTGGAGTGGAGTTGATTGGATTCTATTGGAAAAGAATGGAATGCAATGGAATGGAATGGAATGGAATGGAATGCAATGGAATGGAATGGAATGGAAAAAAGTGCGGTGGAGTGCAGTGTAGTGGAATAGAGTAGAAAGTAAGGGAGTGAAGTGGAGTGAAATGCAGTGGAATGGCAAGGAATGGAATGGAATGTTTGGAATGGTATGGAATGGAATAGAATGGAATGGAGGGGACTGGAATGGAGGCAAATGGGAAGATATGCATTGCACTGCACTGGAGAGGAATCAGGGGAGATGAGTTGATTTGAATGGAAAGGAATGGAATGGAACGGAATGGAATGGAATGGAATGGAACAGAATAGAATGGAATGGAATGACATGTAAAGGAATGGAGTGGAATGGAATGGAGGTGAAAGGGAATGAGTGGAATGCAGTGGAGTGGAGAGCAATGGAGCAGAGAAGAGTGGAAATGAATGGAATGGAATGGAGTGGATTGGAGCGGAGTGGAGTGGATTCTAGTGAAAAAGAATGGAATGGGATGGAATGGAATGGAATGAAATGGTATGGAATGGATTTGAAAGGGAATGAATGGAATGGAAAAAATTGCAGTGGAGTGCAGTGGAGTGGAATAGAGAAGAAAGGAAGGGAATGGAGTGGAGTGTAATAGAGTGGAATGGAATGGAAAGCAATTGAATGGAGTGGAGTGCAGTGCTGTTTAATGGAATTGAATGGAATGGAGAAGACTGTAGTGGAGTGAAGTTGAATGGGAAGAAATGGAATGGAGTGCAGTGGAGTGGAGTGTATTGGAGGGGAATAGAGTGGATTCAGGTTGAATTGAATGGAATGGAAAAGAATGGAATAGAATGGAATGGAATGGAATGGAATGCAGTGGATTGGAGAGGAGTTGTGTGGACGGAAAAGGAATAGAATGGAATAAAATGGAGCTGAACGGAACGGAATACAAAGAACGGACTGGCATGCAAAGCAATGGAATGCAATAAAAAAGAAGGGAAAAAAGTGCAGTGGAGTGTAATGGAGAAGAAAGGAAGGTAGTGGAGTGGACAGGAATGGAGTAGATGGAATGGAATGGAATTAATGGAATGGAATCGAATGGAATGGAATGGCAAGGAATGGAATGCAATGGAGTGGACTGGAATGGAAGTGAAAGGGAAGGAATGGAATGAAGTGGAGTGGAGAGGAGAGGTGTGGAGAAGAGTGGATTGATGTGGAATGGAATGGAGTGGAACGGATTGGAGTGGAGTTGAGAGGATTATAGTGGAAAAGAATGGAACGGAACCGAATGGAATGGAACGGAATGGAAAAAACTGCTGTCGATTGCAGTGGAATACAATGTAGGAGAAAGGAAGGAAGTGGAGTGGTGTCGAAAGGAGGGGAATGGAATTGAATTTAATGGAATAGGATGGAATGGAATGGACTGGAATGGAGGCGAATGGGAAAGAATTGAATGCAGTTGAGTGGAGAGGAGTGGAGTTTAGAAGAGTGAATTTGAATGGAATGGAATGGCCTGGAATGCAATGTATTGGAGTGGAGTGCACTGGATGCAAGGGGAGAAGGAATGGAAGGCAATGGAATGGAATGGAAAAGAATGGAATGGGAAAAAGTGCAGTGGAGTTCAGTGGAGTGGAATGGAGAAGAAAGGAAGAGAGTGGAGTGCAAAGGAATGGAGGGGAATGGAAAGGAATGGAATGGAAATGAATGAAATCGAATGGAATGCAATGGAATGGAATGGAATGGAATAGAATGGAATGAAATGGATTGGAATGGAGTGGAGTGGAGTGGAGTGGACTGGAATGGAGGTGAATGGGAAGGAATGGAATGCAGTGGAGTGGAGAGGAGTGGAGTTGAGAAGAGCGTATTTGAATTGAATGGAATGGAATGGATTAGAGTGGAGTGGAGTGGATTCTAATGGAGAAGAATGGACAGGAATGGAATGGAATGGATACGAATGGAAAAAAGTGTAGTGGAGTGCAGTGGATTTGAATGGAGAAGAAAGGAAGGGAGAGGAGTGGAATGTAAAGAAGTGGAAAGAAATAGAATGGTATTTAATGGAATAAATTGGAGTGTACTGGAATGAAGCCTAATGTAAAGAATGGAATTCAGTGGAGTGGAGAGGAGTGGAGTGGAGAAGAGTGGATTTGAATGGTATAGAATGGAATGGAATCGAATGGAACAGAATGGAATGTATTGGAGTGGAGCGGATTGGATTCTAGGGGAAAAGAATGGAATGGAATGGACAGGAATGGAATGGAATGGAATGGAATGACCTCGAATGGAATAGAATGGAAAAAAGTGAAGTGCAGTGCCGTGGGGTGGAATGGAGAAGAAAGGAAAAGAGTGGAGTGATCTGGAATGGAGGGGAATGGAAAGGAATAGAGTGGTAGGCATTGGAATGGAATAGAATGGAATTGAAAACAGTGCAGCTGAGTGCAGTGGAGTGGAATGGAGAAGAAAGGAAGGGAATGGAGAAGAAAGGAAGGGAGTGGAGTGGAGCGTAATGGAGTGGAATGGAATGGAAATGAATGGAATCGAATGGAACGGAACGGAATGGAGGTGAATGGGAAGGACTGGAATGCAGTGTAGTGGAGAGGAGTGGAGTGGAGAAGAGTGGATTTGAATTGAATGGAACGGAATGGAATGAATTGGAGTGGAGTTGAGTGGATTCTATTGGAAAAGAATGGAATGGAATGGAATATAATGTAATGGAATGGAATGGAAAGGAATGGAGTGGGATGGAATGGAATCGAAAGGGAATGAATGGAATGGAAAATATTGCAGTGGAGTGCAGTGGAGTGAAACGGAGAAGAATGGAAGTAAATGGAGTGGAGTGGAATGGAGCGGAATGGAATGGAATGGAATGGAATGGAAAGGAATGGAGTGGAATGGAGTGCTCTTTACTGGAATTGAATGGAATGGAGAAGATTGTAGTGGAGTGGAGTTGAATGGGAAGAAATGTAATGGAGTGTAGTGGAGTGGATTGGAATGGATTGGAATAGAGTGGATTCAGTTGGAATTGAATGGAATGGAAAAGAATGGAATGTAATGGAATGCAGTGGATTAGAGAGGAGTTGTGTGGAGGGAAAAGGAATGGAATGGAATGGAAAGGAACGAAATGGAACAGAACGGAATACAAAGGAAGGAATAGCATGCAATGCAATGCAATGCAACGGAATAGAAGGGAAAAAAATGCAGTGGAGTGCAGTGTAGTGTAATGGAGAAGAAAGGAAGGGAGAGGAGTGGAGTGGAATGGAGTGGAATGCAATGGAATGGAATGGAATTTAATGGAATGGAATGGAATGGAATGGAAAGGATTGGAATGCAATGGAGGGGACTGGAATGGAGGAGAATGGGAAAGAATGGAATGAATTGGAATGGAGAGGAGAGGAGTAGAGAAGACAGGATTGATGTGGAATGGAATGGAACGGAATGGATTGGAGAGGAGTTGAGTGGATTATAGTGGAAAAGAATGCAATGGAATGGAATGGAATAGAACGGAATGGTAAAAAGCGCTGTGGATTGCAGTGGAGTGCAATGGAGGAGAAAGGAAGGAAGAGTAGTGGTGTCGAAGGGAGGGGAATGGGATGGAATTTAATGGAATGGGAAGGAATGGAATGGACTGGAATGGATGCGAAAGGGAAAGAATTGAATGCAGAGGAGTGGAGAGGAGTGGAGTGGAGAAGAGTGAATTTGAATGGAATCGAATGGCATAGAATGCAATGTATTGGAATGGGGTGGAGTGGATTCAAAGGGAAAAGAATGGAATGGAACAGAATGGAACGGAATGGAATGGAATGGAATGGAAAAAATTGCAGTGGAGTTCACTGGAGTGGAATGGAGAAGAAAGGAAGAGAGTGGAGTGCAATGGAATGGAGGGGAATGGAAAGGAACGGAATGGTATGGATTGGAATGGAATGGAATGGAA
>NW_026657896.1:0-4492 GCF_009828535.3 Hylobates moloch | reverse complement strand
CAACTTACAAGGGACGTGAAGGACCTCTTCAAGGAGAACTACAAACCACTGCTCAAAGAAATAAAAGAGGATATAAACAAATGGAAGAACATTCCATGCTCATGGGTTGGAAGAATCAATATTGTGAAAATGGCCATACTGCCCAAGGTAATTTATAGATTCAATGCCATCCCCATCAAGCTACCAATTACGTTCTTCAAAGAACTGGAAAAAACTACTTTAAACTCCATATGGAGCCAAAAAAGAGCCCGCATCGCCAAGTCAATCCTAAGACAAAAGAACAAAGCTGGAGGCATCACGCTACCTGACTTCAAACTATACTACAAGGCAACAGTAACCAAAACAGCATGGTACTGGTACCACAACAGAGACACAGATCAATGGAACAGAACAGAGCCCTCAGAAATAATGCCACATATCTACAATGATCTGATCTTTGACAAACCTTACAAAAACAAGCAATGGGAAAAGGATTCCCTATTTAATAAATGGTGCTGGGAAAACTGGCTAGCCATATGTAGAAAGCTGAAACTAGATCCCTTCCTTACACCTTATACAAAAACTAATTCAAGATGGATTAAAGACTTACATGTTAGACCTAAAACCATAAAAACCTTAGAAGAAAACCTAGGCGGGGGGTGGAGCCAAGATGGCCGAATAGGAACAGCTCCGGTCTCCAGCTCCCAGCCCGAGTGACACAGAAGACTGGTGATTTCTGCATTTCTGCTTGAGGTACCAGTTTCATCTCACTAGGGAGTGCCAAACAGTGGGTGCAGGACAGTCGGTGAAGCGCACTGTGCACGAGCCGAAGCAGGGCGAGGCACTGCCTCACTCGGGAAGCGCAAGAGGTCAGGGAGTTCCCTTTCCTAGTCAAAGAAAGGGGTAACAGACGGCACCTGGAAAATCGGGTCAGTCCCACCCTCATACTGCGCTTTCCCAACGGGCCTGGAAAATGGCACACTAGGAGATTGTATCCCGCACCTGGCTCAGAGGGTCCTATGCCCACGGAGTCTCGCTGATTGCTAGCACAGCAGTCAGATCAAGCTGCAAGGCGGCAGCGAGGCTGGGGGAGGGGCGCCCGCCATTGCCCAGGCTTGCTTAGGTAAACAAAGCAGCCAGGAAGCTCGAACTGGGTGGAGCCCACCACAGCTCAAGGAGGCCTGTCTGCCTCTGTAGGCTCCACCTCTGGGGGCAGGGCACAGACAAAAAGTCAGCAGGAATCTCCAGAGACTTAAAGGTCCCTGTCTGACTGACAGCTTTGAAGAGAGTAGTGGTTCTCCCAGCACGCAGCTGGAGATCTGAGAACGGACAGACTGCCTCCTAAAGTGTGTCCCTCACCCCTGAGCAGCCTAACTGGGAGGCACCCCCCCAAAAGGGAAAGACTGACACCTCACTGGGCCGGGTACTTCTCTGAGACAAAACTTCCAGAGGAACTATCAGACAGCTGAATTTGTGGTCTCACGAAAATCTGCTGTTCTGCAGCCACCACTGCTGACACCCAGCCAAACAGGGTCTGGAGTGGACCTCTGGTAAACTCCAACAGACCTGCAGCTGAGGGTCCTGTCTGGTAGAAGGAAAACTAACAAACAGAAAGGACATCCACACCAAAAACCCATCTGTACGTCACCATCATCAAAGCCCAAAAGTAGACAAAACCGCAAAGATGGGGAAAAAACAGAGCAGAAAAACTGGAAACTCTAAAAAGCAGAGCACCTCTCCTCCTCCAAAGGAACGCAGTTCCTCACCAGCAATGGAACAAAGCTGGATGGAGGATGACTTTGACGAGTTGAGAGAAGAAGGCTTCAGACGATCAAACTACTCTGAGCTACGAGAGGAAATTCAAAACAATAGGAAAGAAGTTAAAAACTTTGAAAAAAAATTAGAAGAATGGATAACTAGAATAACCAATGGAGAGAAGGGCTTAAAGGAGATGATGGAGCTGAAAGCCAAGTTTCGAGAACTACGTGAAGATTGCAGAAGCCTCAGCAGCAGATGCGATCAACTGGAAGAAAGGGTATCGCTGATGGAAGATGAAATGAATGAAATGAAGCGAGATGGGAAGTCTAGAGAAAAAAGAATAAAAAGAAATGAACAAAGCCTCCAAGAAATTTGGGACTACGTGAAACGACCAAACCTACGTCTGATTGGTGTACCTGAAAATGACGGGGAGAATGGAACCAAGTTGGAAAACACTCTGCAAGATATTATCCAGGAGAACTTCCCCAATCTAGCAAGGCAGGCCAACATTCAGGAAATACAGAGAACGCCACAAAGATACTCCTCGAGAAGAGCAACTCTAAGACACATAATTGTCAGATTCACCAAAGTTGAAATGAAGGAAAAAATGTTAAGGGCAGCCAGAGAGAAATGTCGGGTTACCCACAAAGGGAAGCCCATCAGACTAACAGCTGATCTCTCGGCAGAAACTCTACAAGCCAGAAGAGAGTGGGAGCCGATATTCAACATTCCTAAAGAAAAGAATTTTCAACCCAGAATTTCCTATCCAGCCAAACTAAGCTTCATAAGTGAAGGAGAAATAAAATACCTTACAGACAAGCAAACACTGAGTGATTTTGTCACCACCAGGCCTGCCCTAAAAGAGCTCCTGAAGGAAGCACTAAACATGGAAAGGAACAACCAGTACCAGCCACTGCAAAAACACGCCAAATTGTAAAGACCATCGAGGCTAGGAAGAAACTACAGCAACTAACGAGCAAAATAACCAACTAACATCATAATGACAGGATCAGATTCACACATAACAATATGAACGTTAAATGTAAATGGGCTAAATGCTCCAATTAAAAGACACAGACTGCCAATCTGGATAAGGAGTCAGGACCCATCAGTGTGCTGTATTCAGGAAACCCATCTCACGTGCAGAGACACACATAGACTCAAAATAAACGGATGGAGGAAGATCTATCAAGCAAATGGAAAACAAAACAAGGCAGGGGTTGCAATCCTAGTCTCTGATAAAATAGACTTTAAACCAACAAAGATCAAAAGAGACAAAGAAAGCCATTACATAATGGTAAAAGGATCAATTCAACAAGAAGAGCTAACTATCCTAAATATATATGCACCCAACACAGGAGCACCCAGATTCATAAAGCAAGTCCTAAGTGACCTACAAAGGGACTTAAACTCCCACACAATAATAATGGGAGATTTTAACACCCCACTCTCAACATTAGACAGATCAACGAGACAGAAAGTTAACAAGGATATCCAGGAATTGAACTCAGCTCTACACAAAGTGGACCGAATAGACATCTACAGAACTCTCCACCCCAAATCAACAGAATATACATTTTTTTCAGCACCACACCACACCTATTCCAAAATTGACCACATAGTTGGAAGTAAAGCTCTTCTCAGCAAATGTAAAAGAACAGAAATTATAACAAACTGTCTCTCAGACCACAGTGCAATCAAACTAGAACTCAAGATTAAGAAACTCACTCAAAACCGCTCAACTACATGGAAACTGAACAACCTGCTCCTGAATGACTATTGGGTACATAATGAAATGAAGGCAGAAATAAAGATGTTCTTTGAAACCAATGAGAACAAAGACACAACATACCAGAATCTCTGGGACACATTCAAAGCAGTGTGTAGAGGGAAATTTATAGCACTAAATGCCCACAAGAGAAAGCAGGAAAGATCCAAAATTGAAACCCTAACATCACAATTAAAAGAACTAGAAAAGCAAGAGCAAACACATTCAAAAGCTAGCAGAAGGCTAGAAATAACTAAAATCAGAGCAGAACTGAAGGAAATAGAGACACAAAAAACCCTTCAAAAAATTAATGAATCCAGGAGCTGGTTTTTTGAGAAGATCAACAAAATTGATAGACCGCTAGCAAGACTAATAAAGAAGAAAAGAGAGAAGAATCAAGTAGATGCAATAAAAAATGAAAAAGGGGATATCACCACCGATCCCACAGAAATACAATCTACCATCAGAGAATACTACAAACACCTCTATGCAAATAAACTAGAAAATCTAGAAGAAATGGATAAATTCCTCGACAAATACACCCTCCCAAGACCGAATCAGGAAGAAGTCGAATCTCTGAATAGACCAATAACAGGTTCTGAAATTGTGGCAATAATCAATAGCTTACCAACCAAAAAGAGTCCAGGACCTGATGGATTCACAGCTGAATTCTACCAGAGGTACAAGGAGGATCTGGTACCATTCCTTCTGAAACTATTCCAATCGATAGAAAAAGAGGGAATCCTCCCTAACACATTTTATGAAGCCAGCATCATCCTGATACCAAAGCCAGGCAGAGACACAACCAAAAAAGAGAATTTTAGACCAATATCCTTGATGAACATTGATGCAAAAATCCTCAATAAAATACTGGCAAACCGAATCCAGCAGCACATCAAAAAGCTTATACACCATGATCAAGTGGGCTTCATCCCTGGGATGCAAGGCTGGTTCAACATACGCAAATCAATAAATGTAATCCAGCAT
>NW_026657895.1:0-4342 GCF_009828535.3 Hylobates moloch | reverse complement strand
TGGGTTGGAAGAATCAATATCGTGAAAATGGCCATACTGCCCAAAGTAATTTATAGATTCAATGCCATCCCCATCAAGCTACCAATGACTTTCTTCACAGAATTGGAAAAAACTACTTTAAAGTTCATATGGAACCAAAAAAGAGCCCGCATTGTCAAGTCAATCCTAAGCCAAAAGAACAAAGCTGGAGGCATCACGCTACCTGACTTCAAACTATACTACAAGGCTACAGTAACCAAAACAGCATGGTACTGGTACCAAAACAGAGATATAGACCAATGGAACAGAACAGAGCCCTCAGAAATAATGCCGCATATTTACAACCATCCGATCTTTGACAAACCTGACAAAAAACAGAAATGGAGAAACGATTCCCTATTTAATAAATGGTGCTGGGAAAACTGGCTAGCCATATGTAGAAAGCTGAAACTGGATCCCTTCCTTACACCTTACACAAAAATTAAGTCAAGGTGGATTAAAGACTTAATGTTAGACCTAAAACCATTCAGGACATAGGCATGGGCAAGGACTTCATGTCTAAAACACCAAAAGCAAAAGCCAAAATTGACAAATGGGATCTAATTAAACTAAAGAGCTTCTGCGCAGCAAAAGAAACTACCATCAGAGTGAACAGGCAGCCTTCAGAATGGGAGAAAATTTTTGCAATCTACTCATCTGACAAAGGGCTAATATCCGGAATCTACAATGAACTCAAACAAATTTACAAGAATAAAACAAACAACCCCATCAAAAAGTGGGCAAAGGATATGAACAGACACTTCTCAAAAGAAGACCTTTGCACAGTCAAAAGACACATGAAAAAATGCTCATCATCACTGGCCATCAGAGAAATGCAAATTGAAACCACAATGAGATACCATCTCACACCAGTTAGAATGGCAATCATTCAACAGTCAGGAAATGACAGGTGCTGGAGTGGATGTGGAGAAATAGGAACACTTTTACACTGTTGCTGGGACTGTAAACTAGTTCAACCATTGTGGAAGTCAGTGTGGCGATTCCTCAGGGATCTAGAACTAGAAATACCATTTGACCCAGCCATCCCATTACTGGGTATATACCCAAAGGACTATAAATCATGCTGCTATAAAGACACATGCACACGTATGCTTACTGCAGCACTATTCACAATAGTAAAGACTTGGAACCAACCCAAATGTCCATCAATTATAGACTGGATTAAGAAAATGTGGCACATATACACCATGGAATACTATGCAGCCATAAAAAGGATGAGTTCATGTCCTTTGTAGGGACATGGATGAAGCTGGAAACTATCATTCTCAGCAAACTATCTCAAGGACAAAAACCCAAACACTGCATGTTCTCACTCACAGGTACATGGACACAGGAAGGGGAACATCACACACTGGGGACTGTGTGGGGTGGGGGGAGAGTTATACCTAATGCTAAATGACGAGTTAATGGGTGCAGCACACCAATATGGCACATGTATACATATGTAACTAACCTGTACGTTGTGCACATGTACCCTAAAACTTCAAGTATCATAAAAAAAAGAATAGCAGATAGCCAGTAGTACTGTTTCTAATATTGTGGTGTGTACTTCTCTGCCTCAGAATACAGTGATGCCTTGAGTAACTCCTGAACCTAATCATTAAGGACTTTGTTGGTCATTGCTATGATATTCTGTACTCCACAGGTCAAAGTTTAGATCTGTAAGTAGAAAAGCTAAAGGATATGGGATTGACATCACTGAATCCAGTCTAGCCCCCAAATTAAATCTCCAATTTCCAATACAAGCCTGTTTTTGCTGTTGTTGTTGTTTGTTTTTGTTTTTGTTTTGTTATTTGGTCACATTTACCATATAAACCTGGCCAAATACTGTTCCTAGATTAGCCTTCTTGCTTTCCTCTCCCTGACCCTCCTTACTATCCTTTATTACACTACTTATGCGAGTATGCAGTGATGTCTTTTCGTGCAGATTCCTCAGGTTTAACTTCTAAAGATTAGGGACTGTGTCTAGCATAAGACGTTATACAGGAAATATTTTAGTAAATGTTTATTGAACTCAATTAGTCCTGTCATATAATATTGGAACAGCAAAATAGATTGTTTAAATGAAGGTTCCAGTGAATCACATCTCAATCATTGAATTATAGACTCTAAGAGTTTAAAAAAGTCCTCTTCCAATACTTGAAATTTCATTTCAAAATCCTTGTTTCTAATAGTGATCCAAACTCTATTTGACCATATAATGATGAGAAGCTTTTGACCTCAGGAATAGCTTATTTCATGACTGGTAAGCTCAGAGTTTAAAATTTCCACCTTCAGATTGGCAAAAACTCATCATTCTTTAGCTCCTACCCAGAACAAGTCTGTTAATTTTTCCTTCATATGACAACCATTTGAACATATCAAGACAGTTCATGTTTCCTAAATCTTTTGTTCTTCAGAAAATAAACATGCCCAGTCTTCCAATGTCTTAATAGTATGGAGTTTTGACTTCTTTCTCCATTCTTCAAAGGTAACCTGAGCACTGCAGAATCAGGCAGGACTATAACCACCACCGTCAACCTTATCCTTCATTCTCTATTATATTTAAACCAAATCACACAGCTCATACCATGGTCACTATGAGATGGCTTTAGCACATTGTGAACTAAACCCCCTAAATCCTTTCTATATAACAGGATTCTAAAGTGAGCCTGTCCACCTTTAACTAGAAGCCATGCAATTGGACTTTTTTAGACCAAAGTGAAGTTTGTTTATCCCCGTTAAGTTTTACATGGTTTGATCTGTACATTGTTCCAGCCATGCCAAGATGTCTGGGAATCCTGGTCTGTCATCCACTGTGATTACCTGTCTTCCCTGATTTGTATCATCTCCAAACTGGAAGGCCTTATCTTCTTCCACTCATTCCAGAGCCAGCACCAGATGTCCTGAGTGGATAAGCCTTTTTTGAGGACCATTTCCTTGATGCTTTCAAAGTACTTTATACTGAGGTGAAGTAAGATACTATGAAGTATTGAAACCACACATTGCCTCACTATCAGCCCGCACAGCTGTAACAGGGTGGAGGAGTGTTGGTGCCAGAGGCCCAGCTCTTCTCTGTCATCACTTCCTGCTATGTGGTCTCTACAGCCATCTCCAGGTACTCCCATCTTGAAGATATGCTGACTTCTCTGGGCCTCTGTCTTGAGATGGATGGCATTTAGGATGGATCCATCAGTAACCTGCATGAGAAATGGGAAATCAACTCAGCACATTGCCTACATGTCTTAGGAAAAATAGAAAAACTATTTTAAATAAACTCTCCGATCGATCTAGTTGTATATGATATGGCTAAGGGAGGATTACTTAGCAAAGCATACCCAGGTGCAAACAACTACCAGCCAGTCCTTCCACAATATGTTTTGAAAAAAAGAATTATTTCCCATTTGGATAAGCAAAATTATTACATTTAATGCTATACCCAATAATGTCTCTCACACTCTCCCATACGTTCTTCTCACTCACACGGCTGGACATGAAGGGCTAAGATATGAAGAGCCAGGTGAGGGAAAGAGCACAGATTTTGAGGTTACTGCCTGGAACAACGTTGCCCAAAATGCACCTGATCAATGAAATCTGCAATAGATATACTTGAACTGGAAATAAATCTTTAGGATTATAGTACATATATGGGATTTGTTCATTCCAGCAAGAAAACCCTCACTAACACAATTAGTACAAATTCAGTGTTAAAGAAAGATTATTCTGACACTTGTGAAAAACAGTAAAGACTTTATTCAGTATTATTGCAATGGGAGTTGCAATAAGGGAGAGTGATAGGGCTCAACTATGAATACAACAATGACAAGTGGGGATTTATAGCCAAAGAGCAGGGTGAGGGGGGCAGTGGATGAAAAATCCCTAAGAGGGGATATGAAAGGTAAGGGAATTCTTACAAAACTCACCTAATAGCATTCCTTCTAAAAGCAAGCCAAAACTTATGCATCAAAGGTAGGGGATGAGGAACTTGATCAGACACCAAAGGTGATCAGACACCAAGACTAGGGGGTTGATATAGCAGGACTCTGCTAAAACTCGGCTGAGGAGGTCAAAGACCTGATGGGTCAAGGTAAAGTCCTGGTTGAAAAGAGGGCTTCAAAGAGTCAAACTGAAATTTAGTCAAGAAAAGACTTTGTCATTAGCGTGAGTAATGCTAGTCAACACTGCAACTTGTGATTGATATTATAAACTTTCTGAATTAAATAGTAGTTAATGTGAAGGAACGGACTTCTGTTTTTGAACACTTTTGTCTAATCTCCCATTCTCTCACCCACTCCTATATCTCTCTCATTTAAATAAATAAATA
>NW_026657894.1:0-4496 GCF_009828535.3 Hylobates moloch | reverse complement strand
CACCGCATGTTCTCACTCATAGGTGGGAATTGAACAATGAGAACTCACGGACACAGGAAGGGGAACATCACATTCCGGGTACTGTTGTGGGGTGGGGGGTGGGGGGGGCGGGGACAGCATTAGGAGATATACCTAATGCTAAATGACGAGCTAATGGGTGCAGGAAATCAACATGGCACATGGATACATATGTAACAAACCTGCACATTGTGCACATGTACCCTAAAACCTAAAGTATAATAAAAACAAAAAGTTAAAAAAATAAATAAAATAAATAAACTTCCACGTAATGATAGTTGGGTAGCAATAACAATAAACCGATAGTTTTGTGCCTGTAAAAAAAAAAAATAAATAAATAAAATAAAAATAAAAAAATAAAAAAGAAAAAAAAAAAGAAAACAATTGGTGTTAATTCGTATTTAAATGTTTGTAAAATTCATCAGTGAAGCCATGTTGTCCTGGGCTTTTATTTGGGTGAGAGACTTTTGATTACAGATTAAATCTCTTAACTCATTATTGGTCTGGTCTGTTCATATTTTCTGTTTCTATATGATTCAGTATCAGTAGATTGTATGTTCCTAAACATCCATTTCTTTTAGGTTATTCAATTTGTTGGCACATAATTGTTCATAGTATTCTCTTATAATTCTTTGCATTTCTGTGGTATTAGCTGTATCATCTCCTTTTTCATTTATGATTTTATGTGAGCCTTCTGCTTTTTTTCTTAGATACCCTAGATAAAATAACAGTTTGCCAATTTTGCTATCTTTTCAAAAAACTCATTCTTTATTTCACTAATCTTTTCTATTGTTTTCCTAGTCCCTATTTCATTTATTTCTGCTCTAAGTTTTATTATTTTCTTCCTTCTGCAAACTTTGGCATTTGTTTCTTTTTCATTTTCTAGCTCCCTCAGGTATAAATTTAGCTTGCTTATTTGAGATTTTAGTGTAAGCATTTATCACTACAAACTTTTCTCTTAGAACTGCTTTTGTTGCACCCTATTAGCTTTGGTATTTTTGTAATTTTTATATGTCTCAAGATTTTTTAATGTCTTTTTTGTTTCTTCTTTGTCCCATTTGTTGTTCCAGTATGTGTTGTCTAATTTTAATGTATTTGTGAGATTTTTTTTCCTCCTGTTGCCAATTTCTAGTTTCAGACCTTTGTGGTCAGAAAAGAAACTTCATATGATTTCAGTCTTCTTAAATTTCTTAAGAGTTATTTTGTTCCTAACATATAATACCAATTTTGGAAAATAATACATGTGCACTTGAGAAGAATGTATATTCTGTTGCTGTTGGAAAGAAATGATCTGTATATGTCTGTTAGGTTAGTTTGGTCTATAGTGTTGTTCAAATCCACCCTTTCCTTATTGATTTTGTGTCTGAATAACCTACCTATTGCTGAAACTGGGGTAGTGAAGTCCCAAACTGTTATTTTATTGCTATCTGTTTCTTCCTTCAGGTTTGTTAATATTTGCTTTATGTATCTATGTGCTCTGATGTTGGGTAGATATATATTAACAATTGCTATATCCTTTTGATGAACTGACCTCCTTATTATTATATTATGACCCTCATTGTCTCTTGTAACAATTTTTGACTTAAAATCTGTTTTGTCTGATATAAGTATAGCCACCCATCACTCTCTTTCCATTTGCATGGAAAATATTTTTCCATCTCTTTAGTGTCACATGTTTGCCCTTTAAACTAAAGTGAGTTTCTTATACACAGTATATAATTATATGTTAGTTTTTCATAATTTATTCAGCCACTCTCTTTTCATTGGAGAATTTAACTCATTTACATTTACAATAATTGCCAATAGGTAAGGATTTACTATTGCCATCGTGCTCATTGTTTTTTAACTGTTTTATAATTCCTTTCTTCCTTCATCTGCTGCTGTCTTGTGTTTTGAACACTTCTTATGATACACGTTGAGTATGTCTTTTCCAAAATGCTCGTGACAGAAGTGTTTTGGATTTCAGATGTTTTTGAGTTGTGGAATATTTGCATTATGTTTATCAGTTGAGGATCTCAAATCTGAAAATCTGAAATCTGAAATTCTCCAACAAGCATTTTCTTTTGTATCACATCAGTGCTCACAAAATTTTAAATTTTTGAGCATTTCAGATTTGGAATTTTTTTATTTAGGATGCTCAACTGACATTATGCTCTGATTCCCTTCTATTTATCTTTTATGCATCTACTACAGGCTTTTTCTGTCTTATTACCGTGAGACTTACATTATAAATCCTGTAACAGTCTATTTTAAGCCTATAACTTTATTATATACAAAACCTTTACACCTTTACTTCTCTCCCATCTTTTAATGTTATTGATGTTCAATGTGTGTCTTTTTATATTGTGTATCCATTAATAAATTATTGTGTCCACAGTTATTTTTAATATTTTTGTCTTCTAACTTTCGTACTAGAAATAAAAGTAATATATGCAGCATATTTACAATATTAGGGTATCCTTTATTTGTTATATATTTATCTTTACCAATGAGTTTTATATGTTCATATGTTTTCATGCTGCTGATTAGCATCTTTTTGTTTCAGCTGGAAGAATTCTCTTTATCATTTCTTGTAAAACAGTCTGATGATAATCAACTCTCTCAGCTTTTGATTGTCTGAGAAAGTCTTTATCTCTTCTTCATTTGCAGAAGATAGTTTTACCAAGTATAATCTTCTTAGTTGACAGAGAGAGAAGAGAGTGAGAAAAAACAGGAAGATTATTTAAAGAAATAATGACTGACTACTTCCCAAATTAGGGGAAGGAAATAAACATCAAGATCCAAGAAGCCCAAAGGATAACACAATAATTAACCCAAATAAATTCACGCCTAGAAATTACACTGTTGGTGGGACTATAATCAAATTATTAAAAACAAACAGAAAACTGGGAAAGCAGCAAGAAAAATCAACTTGTCATAATAAGAGGAACCTCCCCAAGTCTATCAGATTTTTCAGTAGAAACCTTATAAGCCAGGAGAGAATTGAATGGTATATTCAAAGTACTAAAAGAAAAATTCGTCTAACCAAGAGTATTATGCCTTGCAAAATTGTCCTCCATAAACAAAAGAGAGAAAAGCTATGTACAACAAACAAGAGCTGAAGGAATTTATCACTATGAGAACTGCTTTACAATAAATGCTAAAGGGGGTACTTTTAGTTGAACAAATATATACTAAACAGCAACACAACAGCATAAGAAAGCATGAAATTCACTGTTAACAGTAAACATACATATATATTATTAAGAAATACAGAATATTGTATTACAGTAATGGTGGTAGGTAAATCAATTTTACTTCCAGTAAAAAAGTTAAAAGACAAAATGACTACAAAGGTCTACAAATAAAAATTACGTTTAGAAATCCACAATACGAACAGATGCAAATCGTGACAACAATAACGTAAAGTGTGTGGCAGGAAACAAAGTGCAGAGTTATTGTTAATGAAATTAAGTTGTTATGAGCTTAAAATATATGGCTATAACTATAAAATATTTTATGTAAGCCAAGAGGTAAATATACAAAAAACTATAGATTTACACAAAAGAAAAAGGGAGATACAAAAAATAATAAAATACAAAGGAAAACAGCAAGAGAGAAACAGTGGAACAAAGAACTGCAAGACTAAGATAAAACAATTAACAAAATGGTAATACTAAACCCTTCCCTATCAATAATTACTTTAAATGTAAACAGATTTAACTCCCTGATCAAAGGGCATAAAGTGAATTAATGGATTAAAAAAAAAAGACCCAAGTACATGCTTTGCACAGAAACTCATGTTAGATTTAAGAATACACATTGGCTGAAAGCAAAAGGATGGAAAAAGATATTCTAGGCAAATGGTAACCAAAAGGGAGCAAGAGTAGCTATATTTATGGCAGGCAGAATACACAGTAAGTCAATAACTGTCACAAAAGACAAAGCAAGGCATTTTATGATTAAGGGTCAAACCACAAGGAAAATATAACAGTCATAAATACATGCACACACATCAGAGCACCTAATACATGATTAAAACATTGACAGAACTGAAGGGAGAAATAGACAGCAATGCAATGATTGCAGGAAGCTTCAAGAATGAACATACTGCCTAGACAGAAGATCATCAAGAAAATAGAAAGAAAATTCTGAACATTATAGACCAAATGGACCTAACAGGCAAATACATAAAAATCACCCTACCAGGAGTAGAATATACATTTTCCTCACACACACATAGAGCTTTCTTTAAGGTATATCATGCTAGTTTACAAAACAAACCTTAGCAAATTTAAGAAGTTGGAAATCATACAAAGCATCTTTTCTGACTACAGTGGACTGAAACAAGAAATCAACATCCAAAGCAAAACTGAAAAATTCACAAATAAATGAAAATTAAATAGCATATTTTCATTTTTTTGTGAATTACACTGTTGGTGGGACTGTAAATTAGTTCAACCATTGTGGAAGTCAGTGTGGCGATTCCTCAGGGATCT
>NW_026657893.1:0-4496 GCF_009828535.3 Hylobates moloch | reverse complement strand
AATCCAGCAGCACATCAAAAAGCTTATCCACCATGATCAAGTGGATAAGCTTTTTGATGTGCTGCTGGATTCAGTTTGCCAGTATTTTATTGAGGATTTTTGCATCAATGTTCAGAGATATTGGTCTAAAATTCTCTTTTTTGTTGTGTCTCTGCCAGGCTTTGGTATCAAGATGATGCTGGCCTCATAAAATGAGTTAGGGAGGATTCCCTCTTTTTTTATTGATTGGAATAGTTTCAGAAGGAATGGTACCAGCTCCTCCTTGTACCTCTGGTAGAATTCGGCTGTGAATCCGTCTGGTTGTGGACTTTTTTTGCTTGGTAGGCTATTAATTATTGCCTCAATTTCAGAGCCTGTTATTGGTCTGTTCAGGGATTCAACTTCTTCCTGGTTTGGTCTTGGGAGGGTGTATGTGTCGAGGAATTTATCCATTTCTTCTAGATTTTCTAGTTTATTTGCATAGAGGTGTTTATAGTATTCTCTGATGGTAGTTTGTATTTCTGTGGTATTGGTGGTGATATCCCCTTTATCGTTTTTTATTGCATCTATTTGATTCTTCTCTCTTTTCTTCTTTATTAGTCTTGCTAGCAGTCTATCAACTTTGTTGATCTTTTCAAAAAACCAGCTCCTGGATTCATTGATTTTTTGAAGGGTTTTTTGTGTCTCTATTTCCTTCAGTTCTGCTCTGATCTTAGTTATTTCTTGCCTTCTGCTAGCTTTTGAATGTGTTTGCTTTTGCTTCTCTAGTTCTTTTAATTGTGACGTTAGGGTGTCAATTTTAGATCTTTCCTGCTTTCTCTTGTGGGCATTTAGTGCTATAAATTTCCCTCTACACACTGCTTTAAATGTGTCCCAGAGATTCTGGTATATTGTGTCTTTGTTCTCATTGGTTTCAAAGAACATCTTTATTTCTGCCTTCATTTCGTTATTTAACCTGTAGTCATTCAGGAGCAGGTTGTTCAGTTTCCATGTAGTTGAGTGGTTCTGAGTGAGTTTCTTAATCCTGAGTTCTAGTTTGATTGCACTGTGGTCTGAGAGACAGTTTGTTATAATTTCTGTTCTTTTATATTTGCTGAGGAGTGCTTTACTTCCAACTATGTGGTCAATTTTGGAATAAGTGCGATGTGGTGCTGAGAAGAATGTATATTCTGTTGATTTGGGGTGGAAAGTTCTGTAGATGTCTATTAGGTCTGCTTGGTGCAGAGCTGAGTTCAATTCCTGGATATGCTTGTTAATTTTCTGTCTCATTGATCTGTCTAATGTCGACAGTGGGGTGTTAAAGTCTCCCAGTATTATTGTGTGGCAGTCTAAGTCTCTTTGTAGGTCTCTAAGGACTTGCTTTACGAATCTGGGTGCTCCTGTATTGGGTGCATATATATTTAGGATAGTTAGCTCTTCTTGTTGAATTGATCCATTTACCATTATGTAATGGCCTTCTTTGTCTCTTTTGATCTTTGTTGGCTTAAAGTCTGTTTTATCAGAGACTAGGGTTGCAACCCCTGCTTTTTTTTTTGTTTTCCATGTGCTTGTTAGATCTTCCTCCATTCCTTTGTTTTGAGCCTATGTGTGTCTCTGCACATGAGATGGGTCTCCTGAATACAGCACACTGATGGATCTTGACTCTTTATCCAATTTGCCAGTCTGTGTCTTTTAATTGGAGCATTTAGCCCATTTACATTTAAGGTTAATATTGTTATGTGTGAATCTGATCCTGTCATTATGATGCTAGCTGGTTATTTTGCTCATTAGTTGATGCAATTTCTTCCTAGCATTGATGGTCTTTACAATTTGTCATGTTTTTGCAGTGGCTGGTACCAGTTGTTCCTTTCCATGTTTGGTGTTGGAAGTTCTGGCCAGGGCAATCAGGCAGGAGAAAGAAATAAAGCGTATTCACTTAGGAAAAGAGGAAGTCAAATTGTCCCTGTTTGCAGATGACATGATTGTATATTTAGAAAACCCCATCGTCTCAGCCCAAAATCTCCTTAAGCTGATAGGCAACTTCAGCAAAGTCTCAGGATACAAAATCAATGTGCAAAAATCACAAGCACTCCTATACACCATTAACAGACAAACAGAGAGCTAAATCATGAGTGAACTCCCGTTCACAATTGCTTCGAAGAGAATAAAATACCTAGATATCCAACTTATAAGGGACGTGAAGGACCTCTTCAAGGAGAACTACAAACCACTGCTCAATGAAATAAAAGAGGACACAAACAAATGGAAGAACATTCCATGCTCATGGATAGGAAGAATCAATATCGTGAAAATGGCCATACTGCCCAATGTAATTTATAGATTCAATGCCATCCCCATCAAGCTACCAATGACTTTCTTTACAGAATTGGAAAAAACTACTTGAAAGTTCATATGGAACCAAAAAAGAGCCTGCATTGCCAAGACAATCCTAAGCTAAAAGAACAAAGCTGGAGGCATCATGCTACCTGACTTCAAACTATACTACAAGGCTACAGTAACCAAAACAGCATGGTACTGGTACCAAAACAGAGATATAGACCAATGGAACAGAACAGAGCCCTCAGAAATAATACCACACATCTACAACCATCTGATCTTTGACAAACCTGACAAAAACAAGCAATGGGGAAAGGATTCCCTATTTAATAAATGGTGCTGGGAAAACTGGCTAGCCATATGTAGAAAGCTGAAACTGGATCCCTTCCTTACACCTTATACAAAAATTAATTCAACATGAATTAAAGACTTAAATGTTAGACGTAAAACCATAAAAACCCTAGAAGAAAACCTAGGCAATACCATTCAGGACGTAGGCATGGGCAAGGACTTCATGACTAAAACACCAAAAGCAAAGGCAACAAAGGCCAAAATAGACAAATGGTATCTAATTAAACTAAAGAGCTTCTGCACAGCAAAAGAAACTACCATCAGAGTGAACAGGCAACCTATAGAATGGGAGAAAATTTTTACAATCTACCCATCTGACAAAGGGCTAATATCCAGAATCTACAAAGAACTTCCAGCAAGCCTACCTCTTGAGCCCCCAGAGTTCACATCTGAGATGGGTGTGCTTCTAATAAGAAGCACTGGGATGAAGGTGCTGGGAACTCACTGTGGGTGGTGGGGAGGAAGAGAGCACTTTGTCCCAGAGCAAGCAGACCCCACTGATTGCCCCCTACCACAGGGCTGACCCTGCCCTAGAATTGTATGATGAGCCGAAGCGCATGTCACTCATATCAACGTCAGTGGTAGGTAGACTCTATTATCTGCCCATTTCACAGAATAGAATGCAGAAGCAGATAGGTTAGGTGTCTTGCCTAAAGTTACATAGCTACCAAGTTGAGAAGATGTGAACCAAGCTGCTCTGATTCCAGAATGTCCTGTACAAATCTCTTTGTTCTATTGCCTGCTGGCTAGACTTGCTCTGTACTGATGAAATCACAAAGAAGTTAACTTTTCCATTACAATCCCCTCATTTGAGACCGACCATTATTCCAACCCACCCACTGATTGTAGGGAAATTGCTCCTTGGGTCAGTCCAATATAAACTCCTCCAATTGGTTTCCTCTGAGAGAGTATCACGGGAATTAAAATAAGAGGACCCTAAGGAAGAATTGCCTTTTTTTGTGTTTCCCTAAAGCATCATATAGATTAGGAAAGGTAATTGTCTCATTAATCCTCTTCACCACACTATGATGAAGGCGTGATTAGCCCCATTTTGCAGATGAGGAAAGTGGGCAAGGGAGATGTCACCCAGGCAGCTGCCCCAGTCCAGGCGTTTGTTCCTCCCAAGACCTGTCTGCCCTATGCCCCAGGGAGGGTATTCCATTTTTGTCTATCAAGGGGACTAGCTCTTATAGAGAAGATCTAGCGATGGGATTGTTGCATGGATGGATTTTGTCCACTTTTTTTCTCAGTGCATTTCGCAAGGAGTTCCTAGAGCAAGACACAGACACCTGGTTCCTAAATAAATAAGACGGTTGGGTTGCCGTTTAGTTTTTCCCCCTTCTTACCGCATCGAAAGAACTCAGAGGAGAGGGAGGGGGCCAAGCCGGGCCCCTTGCATGCAGTCCTGCCCCTCACCACCCCTCCTCGCTTGCGCTCAGCGCAGGCTGGTACTCCACCGACACTCGGCTTCCCTGGAGTCGGAGACCTCGCCTGGGCCTGCTGAAAAGCACAGCATTCTTCCTGATGTGGGAATGTGCAGAATGGCCCCGTCGGCTCCCAGGTGACTCACTTAGGCTCACTTAAGACTCACTTAGACTCACTTAAGGAGGGCTTGGAGCCAGGTTAAACAAATCAGCGCCCACTGCCTCCAGGGCCGCAGTTGCCCTCCAGGACACTGCCCTCGAAGAGCACCTGACAGGGCCAGGCGTTGTGGCTCACACCTGTAGTCCTAGCTCCTTGGGAGGCTGAGGTGGGAGGATCCTTGAACCCAGGGCTTAAAGGCTGAAGTGAGCTGTGATTGTGCCACTGCACTCCAGCCTGGGCAACAGAGCAAGACCCTGAAAAAAAAA
>NW_026657892.1:1044-4496 GCF_009828535.3 Hylobates moloch | reverse complement strand
TTTTTTTTTTTTTTTTTTTTTGAGACGGAGTCTCGCTCTGTTACCCAGGCTGGAGTGCAGTGGTGCAGTCTCGGCTCACTGCAACCTCTGCCTCCCAGGTTCAAGCAATTCTCTTGCCTCAGGCTCCCGAGTAGCTGGGATTACAGGCGCCCATCACTATGCCTGGCTAATTTTTTTGTGTTTTTAGTAGAGACGGGGTTTCACCATGTTGACCAGGCTGGTCTCGAACTCCTGGCCTCGTGATCCGCCTGCCTTGGCCTCCCAAAGTGCTGGGATTACAGGCGTGAGCCACCGACAGCAGGGGTTGACATGAATAGCCCTGGTCTAGAATTTGGTAAAGAGAGGTAGTAGCTCTGAGGCTCTATGTCACTAAATCTAGTATGGGCAAAAGTCTCATTTCCTTTTGATATGTCCATCTGTCTGTCATCCATCCATCCATCCTTCAACATTTGTCCCGGGCTTCCTGTAACCAGGCTCTGAGTTAGACACTAAGCCAAACCATCACAGTTGCTGCTCTCATGGTTCTCGCTTTCTGCTGCAGGAGACAGACACGAATCAAGTTGCCATGCACGTGCTTGGATGATTTTGAAGCAATGGGCGCTTTATAGGAAAGGCCTGTGGTGAGTGGCTCTCTGCGAGTAGTTAGGAAGGCTTCCCAGAGGAAGGAAGGTTCCAGCTGTGATCTGAAGTTGAGACAGAACTCACTAGACCAAGGGAAGGAGAGGGAAGAAAGCTCTGAGCAGGGAGCCTGGCTTGTGCAAGGGCCTGTGGGAGGAGGGAGAATGGTGCTTTCCAAGAACTGAAGTGTTGATGCTGGGAGTGAGGAGAGAGTCGTGAGAGATGAAGCTGGAGAGCGGACAGGGGCTGCAGCATGTGTGCTGAAAAGACAGATCACTCAGGCCAGGCGCCGTGGCTCACGCTTCTCACCCAGGCGCGGTGCCTCATGCTTGTAATCCGGATGTAGTGGCTCATACTTGTCATCCTAGCACTTTGGGAGGCCAAGACAGGAGGATCACTTGAGCCCAGGAGTTCAAGACCAGCCTGGGCAACAAACTGAGACCTCAACTCTACAAAAAACAAAAATTAGCTGGATGTGGTGGTGCATGCCTGTGGTCTCCGCTACATAGGAGGTTGAGGCAGGAGGATCACTTCAGCCCAGCAGGTCGAGGCTGAGGGAGCCAAAATGGCACCATTGCACTCCAGCCTGGGCAACAGAGCAAGAACCTGTCTCAAAAAAAAAAACCAAAAAACAAACAACAACAACAGCAACAACAACAATGAAGATTTCTCTGGCTACAATGTAGAAGGATGGGAATAGAAGAACCAGAAAAACAGAGAGGGCAGTGAGGAGGCCGTGGCAGTGTCCACTCAAGGGATGGTAGTAGGATGTGGCCAGGATGAAAAAAGGCAGACGGACATGAGGGATATGCGGGAGGCCAGAGTGACAAGACCATGCATGGGCTGGTCGTGCGGGTGGGAGAGGAAGGGGTCGGGGGGCCTCAAGCTTCCAGCCATGCCCACCTGTATCGACTGTGGTCCTGATCAGGGAGGGAGGGAACGCAGGAATAGACCCGCCTTGCTACATTCAAAGGAAGACGTCCAGGAGGCAGTTGGACGTGCGGATCTGGAGCTCGAGGGAGAGACAAGAACCGGAAATGGAGACGCGGAGGCCCTCAGCATGTGGACAGCCGTGGAGTTGGAAGCCATGCGTGTGATGAGCTAGTCGAGGGAATGAGAAGAAAGGGGCCCAGGACTGAGCTCTGGCAGAATGCCACTGTTGCGGAAGTTGGAAGAACCTGCAAAGGCCCTAGGGCAGGAGTGGTGGAGAAAAAAGAAAACCACGAGTGGCATGATCACAGCAGAGCATGTGCGGTTTCGGGAACCGGGAGTGGCCCTCAGCGTCCATGATGCCGAGTGCTCAAGGGAGGTGAGGAGAAGATCGAGAAAGTGAGAGACATGGCCGGGCATGGTGGCTCATGCCTATAATCCCAGCACTTTGGGAGGCAGAGGGGGGGGTGGATCACGAGGTCAGGAGTTTGAGACCAGCCTGGCCAAGAGGGTGAAACCCCGCCTCTACTAAAAATACAAAAATTAGCCAGGCATGGTGGTGGCGCCTATAATCCCAGCTACTTGGGAGGCTGAGGCAGGATAATTGCTTGAACCCAGGAGGTGGAGTTTGCAGTGAGCCGAAATCACGCCATTGCACTCCAGTCTGGGTGACAGAGCAAGACTCTGTCTTGGGGGTGGAGGGGAAGAAAGTGAGGGAGATGGAGAGAGGGAGAATGGAGAAGGTGAGGGAAGACGGTCCTCGCAAGAATTTAGCTATGACCGGGCGCGGTGGCTCACGCCTGTAATCCCAGCACTGTGGGAGGCTGAGGTGAGTGGATTACCTGAGGTCAGGAGTTCAAGACCAGCCTGGCCAACATGAAACCCCGTCTCTACTAAAAATACAAAAAAATTAGGCCGGGCTGGGGGGAGCCGCCTGTAATCCCAGCTACTCGGGAGGCTGAGGGAGGAGAATTGCTTGAACCCAGGAGGTGGAGGTTGCAGTGAGCTGAGATCCAGCCTGGGTGACAGAGATCGACTCCATCTCAAACAAACAAACAAACAACAACAAAAAACAAAAAAACAAAAAAACAAGAATTTAGCTATGCAGTGGATGTGGCACATAGATACAGTGCCCCCACCAGGGTCAGCTGCCTCATGACCTTTTCTTCAACCACGGAAACTTTTCCTTAATGACTGATGTGCGCATGTTGCAAGGACAGACATGAACTGAGGAGTGCGAGGCGTGCAGGTCGCGGGCACCCAGCTTCCAACTGCACTAAAGAACATCCCTGCTTCAATCAGCAGGGCATCAGCTCAGGCCAGTGCACCAGGCTACCAGCCCTCAGGGAGCGTCTGATTTCTCCGGAGGAGCTTGCATTACCTTTCCATGGCTTTTCCCTGTGCCACTCCAGGAGCGGTAGGGTTCCATTATTTTTATTCCCCTCCTTGCTGGGTAAGAGAGGAAAGGAATAAGCAGAGGGAGAGGGCTGGGTGTGGTGGTTCATGGCTATAATTCCAGCACTTTGGGAGGCCAAGGCGGGAAGACTTCTTGAGCTCAGGCGTTCAAGACCAGCCTGGGCAACATGGTGAAACCCTGTCTCTACTAAAAATACAAAAATCAGCCGGCCATGGCCGGGCGCGGTGGCTCACGCTTGTAATCCCAGCACTTTGGGAGCCCGAGGCAGGTGGATCACGAGGTCAGGAGATTGAGACCACGGTGAAACACCGTCTCTACTAAAAATACAAAAAAATTAGCCGGGCATGGTGGCGGGCGCCTGCAGTCCCAACTACTTTGGAGGGTGAGGCAGGAGAATGGCGTGAACCCGGGAGGCAGAGCTTGCAGTGAGCCGAGATCGCGCCACTGCACTCCAGCCTGGATGAGAGAGCGAGACTCCGTCTCAAAA
>NW_026657892.1:0-1005 GCF_009828535.3 Hylobates moloch | reverse complement strand
AAAAAAAAAAAAAAAAAAGAAAAAAAAAAAATTAGCCGGCCATGGTGGCACATGCCTGTAATCCCAGCTACTTGGGAGGCTGAGGCAGGAGAATCGCTTGAGTCCGAAGGCCGAGCTTGCAGTGAGCTGAGATTGTGCCATTGCACTCCAGCCTGGGCGACAGAGCGAGACTCTGTCTCGATAAATAAATAAATAAATAAATAAATAAATAAATAAATAAATAATAAATAAACGAAAGGGAGTGACCAATTTCAATGAAAGAAATCACAGAAAAGGAACCTTTTAGAAGAGGCTGTTAATATCCTCCTCGCCCTCTAGCCTACTTCTCCTGAGAGTTGTGTACACTGGCTCAAATCTCCCCACTTATGCGCCTTCCCCTTCAGGGACTGTGCTCTCCTCAAAGTCACCAATGGCCAACAAACCTCTAGACCCAAAACAAGTTCCATCGTGAACTTATGGTCGAACATGACACTTGATCACTCCCTTCTTAAAACTCTCTCTCCAGTCTGCCCCAATGTCCCATTCTCCTGATTTTCTCTGTTAATTAAAAATTATTGCCGGGCGCGGTGGCTCATGCCTGTTATCCCAGCATTTTGGGAGGCTGAGTCAGGTGGATCACCAGGTCAGGAGTTCAAGACCAGCCTGGCCAAGATGGTGAAACCCCGTCTCTACTAAAAACACAGAAAGTCACCGGGCATGGTTGCACGTGCCTGTAATCCCAGCTACTTGGGAGGCTGAGGCAGAAGATTGCTTAAAACCCGGGAGGCGGAGGTTGCAGTGAGCCAAGCTCATGCCACGGCACTCCAGCCTGGGCAACAGAGTGAGACTCCATCTAAAAAAAAACATATAGCCAGACTTTGGAAATAGGAAGAAGGAAAATGCCCTCTTGGTACTGTGCCAGGTGTTGTCTGCCTGGGGAACCATCTGATTCTCTACAGATGTGTAGCTTTGTCTGACTTCTTATGCACTATTGATTAGGGTATTTTACAAATGAGAGTAGAGGTT
>NW_026657891.1:0-4496 GCF_009828535.3 Hylobates moloch | reverse complement strand
GTAGAAACTGCAAGTGGACATTCGCAGCGCTACGGGGCCTATAGTGGTAAAAGGAACATCTTCCAATAAAAACAACACAGAAGCATTCTGTGAAACTTCTTTCTGTTCTGTGCATTCAAGTAAGAGATTTGAAACTTACTTTTGATTGAGCAGTACTGAAACACTCTTTCTGTAGAAACTGCAAGTGTAAATTCGGAGCCCTAAGGGGACTATAGTGGAAAAAGTAATATCTTCAAATAAAAACTACACAGAAGCATTCTGTAAAACTTCCTTCTGTTCTGTGCATTCAACTAAGAGATTTGAATCTTACTTTTGATTCAGCAGTTCTGAAACTCTCTTTTTGTAGAAAGTGCAAGTGGACATTCAGAGCACTAAGGGGCCTATAGTGGAAAAAGGAACATCTTCCAATAAAAACAACACAGAAGCATTCTGTGAAACTCCTTTCTGTTCTGTGCATTAAACTAACAGAGCTGAACCTTACTTTTGATTGAGGGGTTCTGAAACACTCTTTCTCTAGAAACTGCAAGTGGACATTCGGAGCACTAAGGTCCCTATAGTGGAAAACGGAATATCTTCATATAAAAATTACACAGAAGCATTCTGTGGAACCCCTTTCTGTTCTTCACGTTCAACTAACAGAGTTGAATCTTATTTTTGATTTAGCAGTTCTGAAACGCTCTTTCTGTAGAAACTGCAAGTGGACATTCGGAGCGCTCAGGGGCCTATAGTGGAAAAAGCAACATCTTCCAATAAAAACAACACAGAAGCATTCTGTGAAACTTCCTTCTGCTCCGTGCATTCAACTAAGGGGGTTGAACCTTACTTTTGATTGAGCAGTTGTGAAACACTCTTTCTGTGGAAACTGCAAGGGGACATTCAGTGCGCCAAGGGGCCTACAGTGGAAAAAGGAATATCTTCAAATAAAAACTACACAGAAGCATGCTGTGAAACATTGTTCTGTTCTGTGCATTCATCTAAGAGATTTGAATCTTACTTTTGATTCAGCAGTTCTGCAACTCTCTTTCTGTAGAAACTGCAAGTGGACATTCAGAGCACTAAGGGGCCTATAGTGGAAAAAGGAACATCTTCCAATAAAAACTACACAGAAGCACTCTGTGAAACTTCTTTCTCTTCTGTGCGTTCAACTAACAGAGTTGAACCTTACTTTTGATTGAGCAGTTCTGAAACACTCTTTCTGTACAAATTGCAGGTGGATATTTGGAGCGCTAAGGGGCCTACAGTGGAAAAAGCAATATCTGCAGGTAAAAACTACACAGAAGCACTCTGTGAAACTTCTTTCTCTTCTGTGTGTTCAACTAACAGAGTTGAACCTTACTTTTGATTGAGCAGTTCTGAAACACTCTTTCTGTACAAAGTGCAAGTGGATATTCGGAGCGCTAAGGGGCCTATAGTGGAAAAAGGAGTATCTTCAGGTAAAAACTACACAGAAGCATTCTGTGAAACTTCTTTCGGATCTGTGCATTCAAATAACAGAGTTGAAGCTTACTTTTGATTGAGCACTTCTGAAACTCTCATTCTGTAGAAACTGCAGGTGGACATTCAGAGCGCTAAGGAGCCTATAATGGAAAAAGGAATATCTACCAATAAAAACTACATAGAAGCATTCTGTGAAACTTCTTTCTGTTCTGTGCGTTCAACTAACAGAGTTGAACCATACTTTTGATTGAGGAGTTCTGAAACACTCTTTCTGTAGAAACTGCAAGTGGACATTCTGAGCGCTAAGGGGGCTGTAGTGGACAAAGGAACATCTTGAAATAAAAACTACACAGAAGCATTGTGTGAAACTTCTTTCTGTTCTGTGCATTCAACTAACAGATTTGAAACTTACTTTTGATTGAGCAGTTCTGAAACACTCTTTCTGTAGAAACTGCAAGTGGACATTCGGAGCGCTAAGGGGCCTACAGTGGAAAAAGGAATATGTTCAAATAAAAACTACAGAGAAGCATTCTGTGAAACTTCTTTCGGTTCTGTGCATTCAACTAACAGAGTTGAAACTTACTTTTGATTGAGCAGTTCTGAAACATTCTTTCTGTAGAAACTGCAAGTGTACATTCGGAGCGCTAAGGAGCCTATAGTGGAAAAAGGAATATCCTCAAATAAAAACTACACAGAAGCATTCTGTGAAACTTCCTTCTGTTCTGTGCATTCAAGTAAGAGATTTGAATTTTACTTTGATTCAGCAGTTCTGAAACTCTCTTTTTGTAGAAAGTGCAAGTGGATATTCAGAGCACTAAGGGGCCTATAGTGGAAAAAGGAACATCTTACAATAAAAACAACACAGCAGCATTCTGTGAAACTCCTTTCTATTCTGTGCACTCAACTAAGAGAGTTGAAACTTACTTTTGATTGAGCAGTTCTGAAACACTGTTTCTGTAGAAACTGCAAGTGGACATTCGGAGCGCTGAGGAGCCTATAGTGGAAAAAGGAATATCTTCAACTAAAAACTACATAGAAGCATTCCGTGAAACTTCTTTCTGTTCTGTGTAAAAAACTAACAGAGTTGAACCTTAATTTTGGTTGAGCAGTTCTGAAACACTTTCTGTAGAAATAGCAAGTGGACGTTCGGAGCACTAATGGGCCTATAGTGGAAAAAGGAATATCTTCAAACAAAAACGACACAGAAGCATTCTGTGAAACTACTTTCTGTTCTGTGCATTCAACTAACAGAGTTGAAGCTTACTTTTGATTGAGCAGTTCTGAAACTCTCTTTCTTTAGAAACAGCAGGTGGACATTCGCAGTGCTAAGGAGACTATAGTGTAGAAAGAAACATCTTCCAATAAAACCAACACAGAAGCATTCTGTGAAACTTCTTTCTCTTCTGTAGATTCAACTAACAGAGTTGCAGCTTACTTTTGATTGAGGAGTACTGAAACACTCTTTCTGTGGAAACTGCAAGTGGACATTCGGAGCGCTATGGTGCCTATAGAGGAAAAAGAAATGTCTTCAAGTAAAAACTACACAGAAGCATTCTGTGAAACTACTTTCTGTTCTGTTCATTCAACTAACAGAGTTGAACGTTACTTTCGATTGAGCAATTCTGAAACCCTCTTTCTGTAGAAACTGCAAGTGAACATTCAGAGCACTGAGGGGCCGATAGTGGAAAAAGGAATATCTTCAAATAAAAAGTACACAGAAGCATTCTGTGAAACTACTTTTTCTTCCTTGCATTCAACTAACAGAGTTGAATTTTCCTTTTGATTGAGGAGTTCTGAAACACTCTTTCTGTAGAAACTGCAAGTGGACATTCTGAGAGCTAAGGTTCCTATAGTGGAAAAAGGAACATCTTCAAATAAAAAGCACACAGTAGCGTTCTGTGAAACTTCTTTCTGTTCTGTGCATTCAACTAACAGATTTGAAACTTACTTTTGATTGACCAGTTCTGAAGCACTCTTTCTGTAGAAACTGCAAGTGGACATTCGGAGCGCTAAGGGGCCTATAGTGGAAAAACGATTATCATCAAATAAAAACAACACAGAAGCATTCTGTGAAACTTCTTTCAGTTCTGTGCATTCATCGAAGAGATTTGAATCTTACTTTTGATTGAGCAGTTCTGAAATTATCTTTCTGTAGGAACTGCAAGTGGACATTCGGAGCATTAAGGGGCCCATAGTGGAAAAAGGAACATCGTCCAATAAAAACTACACAAAAGCACTCTGTGAAACTTCTTTCTCTTCTATGCATTCAACTAACAGAGTTGAACCTTACTTTTGATTGAGGAGTTCTGAAACACTCTTTCTGTAGAAACTGCAATTGGATACTCGGAGCGCTAAGGGGCCTACAGTGGAAAAAGAAATATCTTCAAATGAAAACTACACAGAAGCATTCCGTGAAACTTCTTTCTGTTCTGTGTAAAAAACTAACAGAGTTGAACCTTAGTTTTGATTGAGCAGTTCTGAAACACTTTCTGTAGAAATAGCAAGTGGAC
This sequence comes from Hylobates moloch, assembly GCF_009828535.3. Classification (NCBI taxonomy): domain Eukaryota; kingdom Metazoa; phylum Chordata; class Mammalia; order Primates; family Hylobatidae; genus Hylobates; species Hylobates moloch. The sequence goes on along the minus strand of NW_026657891.1, from coordinate 549 downwards.
ATTCGGAGCGCTAAGTGGCCTATAGTGGAAAAAGGAATATCTTCAAATAATAACTACAGAGAAGCATTCTGTGAAACTACTTCCTGTTCTGTGCATTCAACTAACAGAGTTGAACATTACTTTGGATTGAGCAGTTCAGAAATATTTTTTCTGTAGAAACTGCAAGTGGACATTTGGAGTGCTAAGGGGCCTACAGTTGAAAAAGCAATATCTTCAAATAAAAACTACACAGAAGCATTTTGTGAAACTTCTTTCTGTCCTGTGTAAAAAACTAACAGAGTTGAACCTTAGTTTTGATTGAGCAGTTCTGAAACACTCTTTCTGTAAAAACTGCAAGTAGACATTCGGCGCGCTAAGGGGCCTATAGTGGAAAAAGAAATATCTTCAAATAAAAACTACAGAGAAGTATTCTGTGAAACTTCTTCCTGTTCTTTGCATTCAACTAACAGAGCTGAACCTTACTTTAGATTGAGCAGTTCTGAAACACTCTTTCTCTAGAAGCCGCAAGTGGATATTCGGAGCACTAAAGTCCCTCTAGTGGAAAACGGA
>NW_026657890.1:0-4499 GCF_009828535.3 Hylobates moloch | reverse complement strand
GAAGTCCTTGCCCACGCCTATGTCCTGAATGGTATTGCCTAGGTTTTCTTGTAGGATTTTAATGGTTTTAGGTCTAACATATAAGTCTTTAATCCATTTTGAATTAATTTTTGTATAAGGTGTAAGGAAGGGATCCAGTTTCAGCTTTCTACATATGGCTAACCAGTTTTCCCAGCGCCATTTATTAAATAGGGAATCCTTTCCCCATTTCTTGTTTTTGTCAGGTTTGTCAAAGATCAGTTAGTTGTAGATATGCGGCATCATTTCTGAGGGCTCTGTTCTGTTCCATTGATCTATGTCTCTGTTGTGGTACCAGTACCATGCTGTTTTGGTTACTGTAGCCTTGTAGTATAGTTTGAAGTCAGGTAGCGTGATGCCTCCAGCTTTGTTCTTTTGGCTTAGGATTGACTTGGCAATCTGGTCTCTTTTTTTGGTTCCATATGAACTTTAAAGTAGTTTTTTTCCAATTCTGTGAAGAAAGTCATTGGTAGCTTGATGGGGATGGCATTGAATCTACAAATTACCTTGGGCAGTATGGCCATTTTCACGATATTGATTCTTCCAAACTATGAGCATGGAATGTTCTTCCATTTGTTTGTATCCTCTTTTATTTCATTGAGCAGTGGTTTGTAGTTCTCCTTGAAGAGGTCCTTCGCATCCCTTGTAAGTTGGATTCCTAGGTATTTTATTCTCTTTAAAGCAATTGTGAATGGGAGTTCACTCATGATTTGGCTCTCTGTTTGTCTGTGATTGGTGTAAAAGAATGCTTGTGATTTTTGTACATTGATTTTGTATCCTGAGACTTTGCTGAAGTTGCTAATCAGCTTAAGGAGATTTTGGCCTGAGACAATGGGGTTTTTTAGATATACAATCATGTCATCTGCAAACAGGGACAATTTGACTTCCTCTTTTCCTAATTGAATACCCTTTATTTCCTTCTCCTGCCTTATTGCCCTGGCCAGAACTTCCAGCACTATGTTGAATAGGAGTGGTGAGAGAGGGCATCCCTGTCTTGTGCCAGTTTTCAAGGGGAATGCTTCCAGTTTTTGCCCATTCAGTATGATATTGGCTGTGGGTTTGTCATAGATACCTCTTATTATTTTGAGATATGTCCCATCAATACCTAATTTATTGAGAGTTTTTAGCATGAAGGGGTGTTGAATTTTGTCAAAGGCCTTTTCTGCATCTATTGAGATAATCATGTGGGTTTTGTCTTTGGTTCTGTTTATATGCTGGATTAAATTTATTGATTTGTGTATGTTGAACCAGCCTTGCATCCCAGGGATGAAGCCCACTTGATCATGGTGGATAAGCTTTTTGATGTGCTGCTGGATTCGGTTTGCCAGTATTTTATTGAGGATTTTTGCATCAATGTTCATCAAGGATATTGGTCTGAAATTCTCTTTTTTGGTTTTGTCTCTGCCAGGCTTTGGTATCAGGACAATGCTGGCTTCATAAAATGTGTTAGGGAGGATTCCCTCTTTTTCTATCGATTGGAATAGTTTCAGAAGGAATGGTACCAGTTCCTCCTTGTACCTGTGGTAGAATTCGGCTGTGAATCCATCAGGTCCTGGACTCCTTTTGGTTGGTAAGCTATTGATTATTGCCACAATTTCAGAGCCTGTTATTGGTCTATTCAGAGATTCAACTTCTTCCTGGTTTAGTCTTGGGAGGGTGTATTTGTCGAGGAATTTATCCATTTCTTCTAGATTTTCTAGTTTATTTGCATAGAGGTGTTTGTAGTATTCTCTGATAGTAGATTGTATTTCTGTGGGATCGGTGGTGATATCCCCTTTTTCATTTTTTATTGCATCTATTTGATTCTTCTCTCTTTTCTTCTTTATTAGTCTTGCTAGCGGTCTATCAATTTTGTTGATCTTTTCAAAAAACCAGCTCCTGGATTCATTAATTTTTTGAAGGGTTTTTTGTGTCTCTATTTCCTTCAATTCTGCTCTGATTTTAGTTATTTCTAGCCTTCTGCTAGCTTTTGAATGTGTTTGCTCTTGCTTCTCTAGTTCTTTTAATTGTGATGTTAGTGTGTCAATTTTGGATCTTTCCTGCTTTCTCTTGTGGGCATTTAGTGCTATCAATTTCCCTCTACACACTGCTTTGAATGTGTCCCAGAGATTCTGGTATGTTGTGTCTTTGTTCTCATTGGTTTCAAAGAATATCTTTATTTCTGCCTTCATTTCATTATGTACCCAATAGTCATTCAGGAGCAGGTTGTTCAGTTTCCATGTAGTTGAGCGGTTTTGAGTGAGTTTCTTAATCCTGAGTTCTAGTTTGATTACACTGTGGTCTGAGAGACAGTTTGTTCTAATTTCTCTTCTTTTACATTTGCTGAGGAGAGCTTTACTTCCAACTATGTGGTCAATTTTGGAATAGGTGTGGTGTGGTGCTTAAAAGAATGTATATTCTGTTGATTTGGGGTGGAGAGTTCTGTAGATGTCTATTAGGTCCACTTTGTGCAGAGCTGAGTTCAATTCCTGGGTATCCTTGTTAACTTTCTGTCTCATTGATCTGTCTAATGTTGACAGTGGGGTGTTAAAATCTCCCATTATTATTGTGTGGGAGTTTAAGTCCCTTTGTAGGTCACTGAGGACTTGCTTTATGAATCTGGGTGCTCCTGTGTTGGGTGCATATATATTTAGGATAGTTAGCTCTTCTTGTTGAATTGATCCCTTTACCATTATGTAATGGCCTTCTTTGTCTCTTTTGATCTTTGTTGGTTTAAAGTCTATTTTATCAGAGACTAGGATTGCAACCCCTGCCTTTTTTTGTTTTCCATTTGCTTGATAGATCTTCCTCCATCCCTTCATTTTGAGTCTATGTGTGTATCTGCATGTGAGATGGGTTTCCTGAATACAGCACACTGATGATTCTTGACTCCTTATCCAGTTTGCCAGTCTGTGTCTTTTAATTGGAGCATTTAGCCCATTTACATTTAACGTTAATATTGTTATGTGTGAATCTGATCCTGTCATTATGATGTTAGTTGGTTATTTTGCTCGTTAAGTTGATGCAGTTTATTCTTAGCCTCGCTGGTCTTTACAATTTGGCACGTTTTTGCAGGGGCTGGTACCAGTTGTTCCTTTCCATGTTTAGTGCTTCCTTCAGGAGCTCTTTTAGGGCAGGCCTGGTGGTGACAAAATCACTCAGCGTTTGCTTGTCTGTAAAGTATTTTATTTCTCCTTCACTTATGAAGCTTAGTTTGGCTGGATATGAAATTCTGGGTTGAAAATTCTTTTCTTTAAGAATGTTGAATATTGGCCCCCGCTCTCTTCTGGCTTTTAGTTTCTACCGAGAGATCCGCTGTTAGTCTGATGGGCTTCCCTTTGTGGGTAACCCGACCTTTCTCTCTGGCTGCCCTTAACATTTTTTCCTTCATTTCAACTTTGGTGAATCTGACGATTATGTGTCTTGGAGTTGCTCTTCTCGAGGAGTATCTTTGTGGTGTTCTCTGTATTTCCTGAATCTGAATGTTGGCCTGCCTTGCTAGATTGGGGAAGTTCTCCTGGATAATATCTTGCAGAGTGTTTTCCAACTTGGTTCCATTCTCCCCGTCATTTTCAGGTATACCAATCAGACGTAGGTTTGGTCTTTTCACACAGTCCCAAATTTCTTGGAGGCTTTGTTCATTTCTTTTTATTCTTTTTTCTCTAAACTTCCCTTCTCGCTTCATTTCATTCATTTCATCTTCCATCAGTGATACTCTTTCTTCTAGTTGATTGCATCGGCTACCGAGGCTTCTGCAATCTTTGCGTAGTTCTTGATACTTGGCTTTCAGCTCCATCAGCTCCTTTAAGCCCTTCTCTCCATTGGTTATTCTAGTTATCCATTCGTCTAATTTTTTTTTCAAAGTTTTTAACTTCTTTGCTATTGTTTTGAATTTCCTCTCGTAGCTTGGAGTAGTTTGATCGTCTGAAGGCTTCTTCTCTCAACTCGTCAAAGTCATTCTCCGTCCAGCTTTGTTCCATTACTGGTGAGGAACTGCGTTCCTTTGGAGGAGGAGAGGTGCTCTGCTTTTTAGAGTTTCCAGTTTTTCTGCTCTGTTTTTTCCCCATCTTTGTGGTTTTATCTACTTTTGGTCTGTGATGATGGTGATGTACAGATGGGTTTTTGGTGTGGATGTCCTTTCTGTTTGTTAGTTTTCCTTCTACCAGACAGGACTCTCAGCTGCAGATCTGTTGGAGTTTGCTAGAGGTCCACTCCAGACCCTGTTTGGCTGGGTGTCAGCAGCGGTGGCTGCAGAACAGCGGATTTTCGTGAGACCACAATTTCAGCTGTCTGATTGTTCCTCTGGAAGTTTTGTCTCAGAGGAGTACCCGGCCGAGTGAGGTGTCAGTCTGTCCCTACTGGGGGTGCCTCCCAGTTAGGCTGCTCGGGGGTTGGGGACCCACTTTAAGAGGCAGTCTGCCCATTCTCAGATCTCCAGCTGCGTGCTGGGAGAACCACTACTCTCTTCAAAGCTGTCAGTCCAACAGGGACATTTAAATCTG
>NW_026657889.1:0-4502 GCF_009828535.3 Hylobates moloch | reverse complement strand
CTCGCTCTGTCGCCCAGGCTGGAGTGCAGTGGTGCAATCTGGGCTCACTGCAAGCTCCGCCTCCAGGGTTCAAGCGATTCTCCTGCCTCAGCCTCCGTGTAGCTGGGATTACAGGTGCCTGCCACCACGCCCGGCTAATTTTTTTGTATTTTACTATTAGTAGAGACGGGGTTTCACCACGTTGGCCAGGATGGCCTCAGTCTCTTGACCTTGTGATCCCCCGGCCTGGGCCTCCCAAAGTGCCGAAATTAAAGTCGTGAGCCACCGCCCCCGGCCAGTTAATCTCTTTAGGATTGGGGGGTCCTGGAAGAAGAAGATCTAGCTATGTTAATAGAAATTCCTTACAGATGCAAATTTTCCCCCACAAAGGACAGCTTTCAAGATATGGCAAAGAAACATGTTTTGGGGTAAAATATTTTGATTTTCTTCCTTGTCTCTGAATGTTATGCCAGAGTCAGGTTGGAAAGTAAGTCACTATATATAGGGTTAAATAAACCCATCTGATGAGAATTTATGATTTCTAGGCGATGACTCCCCAGACCCCTTAGATAAGAATTTGGGCAAGATAAAAAAAAAAAATCAGAGTTTAGTCCTCAATAGAGTCAATGTTCCATTAGATTTGTCTACATGTCTTTGTTCACCATTTCTTCTTGCATATCAAACCACTTCTGGGATAATTCCTTCTTCCAGAAGTATGTCCTTTACAAATTACTGAGGATCTTTTTTATTTTGTTTTGGCAACTTGATTACACCAAGAGGATTTTTTTTTTTTTTTCCAGACAGAGTTTCACTCTTGTTGCCCAGGCTGGAGTGCAATGCTGCGGTCTTGGCTCACTGCAACCTCCCCCTTCCAGGTTCAAGCGATTCTTCAGTCTCAGCCTCCCAAGTAGCTGGGATTACAGGTGGCCACCATGCCTGGCTAATTTTTGTGTTTTTATTAGAGACGGGATTTCACCATATTAGCCAGGCTTGTCTCGAACTCTTGACCTCAGGTGATCCACCTGCCTTGGCCTCCCAAAGTGCTGGGATTACAGGTGGGAGCCACAGTGTCCGGCCTAAGAGGGTCTTTTTAAAGCAAACTTTGTTTTTATTTGTTTAAAAATACCTATCTGTGTTATCCCTCAATTCTGGAAAAATCTCAATATTTAAATCCTTGTTCAGTGTTGCTTTTCCTGTATCTCTCTATTGTCAGCCTCTGGGGTGCCACTTAGATAAGTGTTATACCTTCTCATCCTATCCTTTGTATCTTATTCTCTTGTATTTTCCATGTATTTGATATTCTGAGCTGAATTCTGGGTGATTTTTTTTCAGTTTTGTCTACCTATTAACAACTTTGCTCTTCAGTTGTGTTGAATCTACTTTCAATTATCCTTAAGAGTTTTTATTTAAGTTATGTATTTTTATTCACAATATTTAAGCTTTAAAAATATATATCTGCTTGGTTGCTTATTCCTACTCATACTTCCAGTTATCATTTCTTTAAACATGTTAAATATATATTATGTGTGCAATAATTGCATGATCTGAAATCATTGTGTGTCTCATTTTGGTTTGTTTTCTTTTTCTTTTTTTTTTTTTTTTTGAGATGGAGTCTTACTCTGTTGCCCAACCTGGAGTGCAGAGGTGCAATCTCCACTCACTGTAACGTCCACCTTCTGGGTTCAAGCAATTCTCCTGCCTCAGCCTCCCGAGTAGCTGGGACTACAGGTGCACACCACCATGCCTGGCTAATTTTTGTATTTTTTGTAGAAATGGAGTTTCACCATGTTGGCCAGGCTGGTCTCAAACTCCTAACCTCAAGTGATCCACTTGCCTCAGCCTCCCAAAGTGCTGAGATTAACAGGCGTGAGCCACCATGCCTGGCTGTTTTTTTTTTCTTTAATTAATTAATTAATTAATTAATTTTTTGAGACAAGGTCTCTCTATGTTGCCCAGGCTAGACTCAAACTCCTGGACTTGGCCAGGCACAGTATTCATGCCTGTAATCCCAGCACTTTGGGAGGCCGAGGCAGGTGGATCACCTGAGCTCAGGAGCTTGAGACTAGCCTGGCCAACATGGAGAAACCCCGTCTCTACTAAATATACAAAATTAGCCAAGTGTAGTGGTGCATGCCTGTAATCCCAGCTACTCAGGAGACTGAGGAAGAAGAATCACTTGAATCCAAGAGGTGGAGTTTGTAGTGAGCCAAGAATGTGCCATTGCACTCCAGCCTGGGCAACAAGAGCAAAATTCAGTCTCAAAAAACTCCTGGACTCAAGCAGTCCTCCCTCCTCAGCCTCCCAGGTAGGTGAGACCACAAGTGTGTGCCACTGTGCCCAGCTCTCATTTTATTGTCTGCTGTTTATGTAGATTTTTGCTTATGTTAGGCTTCTCATTTCATGGGTTTTATGATTTTTTTTGTTATAACTCATGTTTATTGAGCTTTATCTGTGTGAATTGTTTGAGGGTTTTAAGTGTTTTTCTTTTTTTTTTTTCTTTTGAGACGGAGTTTCGCTCTTGTTGCCTATGCTGGAGTGCAATGGCGCAATCTTGGCTCACTGCAACCTCTGCCTCCCAGTTTCAAGCGATTCTCCTGTCTCAGCCTCTTGAGTAGCTGGGATTACAGGCTTGCGCCACCACGCCAAGCTAGTTTTGTAGTTTTAGTAGAGATGGGGTTTACCAGGTTGCCAGGCTGGTCTCGAACTCCTGACCTCAGGTGATCCACCTGCCTCGGCCTCCCAGAGTTCTGGGATTACAGGCGTGAGCCACTGTGCCTGGCCTTAAGTGTTTTTCTTGAGAGGGGATTTGTATTAGCTTCTGACAGGATGCTAGGGACACTCCTATTACAGGAAAATGTTTAAAATACTCTCTTGGTGCTACGTTATAGAGTATGTTGTTAATGTAAATTAACTACAAGCCCTTCAGACACTAGCATGAGGAAGGGCTCGTAGTTACCAATTTTTTTTTTTTTTTTTTGGTATTAAGGAGTGGAGAGTTTAATAGGCAAGAAAGAAGGGAGAAGAAAAAAGGAAGAAGCTCCCCTGTACAGAGACAGAAGGGGGGGCTCCAAAGCCAAGAGAAGAGACCCCCCTTTTTTTTTTGAGACGGAGTCTCGCTCTGTTGTCCAGGCTGGAGTGCAGTGGCACTATCTTGGCTCATTGCAACCTCTGTCTCCCAGGTTCAAGCAATTCTCTCACCTCAGCCTCCTGAGTAGCTGGGATTTTTTTGTATTTTTAGTAGAGATGGGGTCTCACGATGTTGGCCAGGCTGGTCTTGAACTCCTGACCTCAGATGATCCACCCACCTCGGCCTGCCAAAATGCTGGGATTACATATGTGAGCCACCGCGCCTGGCCTGTAATTACCAATTCTTAGATGAGGTTCATGACTCTCTTCAATAGCCTTGTAAATAGGGGACTATACCCCATGCCGTGTACATAAGCTGTATGGAGAAGTTAAACCACAGTTTCCTTTACTGATCATCCCCCAGGGTTGGTTGGTTTGTTTGTTTGAGACAGAGTTTCGCTTTGTCACCCAGGCTGGAGTGCAGTGGCATGATCTCAGCTCACTGCAACCTCCGCCTCCTGGGTTCAAGCAATTCTCATGCCTCAGCCTCCCAAGTGGCTGGGCTTACAGGCACTTGCTGCCATGCCCAGCTGATATTTTGTATTTTAGTAGAGATGGGGTTTCACCATGTTGGCCAGGCTGGTCTGGAACTCCTGAACTCAGGCAGTCCGCCCACCTCAGCCTCCCAAAGTGCTGGGATTACAGGCATGAGCCACCACACCCAGCCCAGGTTCTGTTTTTACTTAGCTTCCTCCATTCAGTTTATTGAATTACTTCTCAAATATTGTATTCAGTTGCTTTTGTGGAATTCTGTAGTGTCTGGGTAGAATAAATAAATAGTCAAGGATGTCCTCAGCAGGTTTTCCTCAAAATATCTAAGATACGGCATTTCCAGGGCCACATTCTGACTTTCAGGGGCCTTAAGTACTTTCGTCTTTGTGAACCCCTGCCACCATTAAAAATAATAATTGTTTTTACAACAGCATTGGTATAAAGACAAATTTAATTCAGCCTGGATCATATCATTATTTCTTCTGATTTTAAAAGAAATTAAAACATTTTCACGGGCCCTAGATAAGTTGGCCCTGGGTTTTGAGTGTCTTACCCTCCCTCCATCTCTACTGTAAGCTGTATTGGTGAAAGGAAAGAAAAGAGTGAACTACGGGGTGTGGTGGCTCACTCCTGTAACTCCAGCACTTTGGGAGGCTGAGGTGAGCGGATCACCTGAGGTCAGGAGTTTGAGACCAGCCCGGCCAACATGGTGAAACCCCGTCTGTACTAAAAATACAAAAATTAGCTGGGCATGGTAGCATGCACTTGTAATCCCAGTTACTCAGGAGGCTGAGATAGGAGAATCCCTTGAACCCAGGAGGCGGAAGTTGCAGTGAGCCGAGATTGTGCCACTGCACTCCAGGCTGGGCGACAGAGCAAGGCTCCATCTCAAAAAAAAAAAAAAA
>NW_026657888.1:0-4503 GCF_009828535.3 Hylobates moloch | reverse complement strand
TGGAATGGAATGGAATGGAATGCGATGGAATGGAATGGAATGGAATGCGATGCGATGGAATGGACTGGAATGGAATGCGATGCGATGGGATGGGATGGGATGGGATGGGATGGAATGGAATGGAATGGAATGGAATGGAATGGAATGGGATAGGATGGGATGGGATGGAATGGAATGCAATGGGATGGAATGGAATTCAATGGAATGGAATGGAATGAAATGGAATGGAATGAAATGTAACGGTGAAATAAAACGTGAGCTGACATTGTGCCACTGAAATCCAGCAAGTGTGACAGATTGAGAAATTGTTGAAAAAAGGGATAAAATAGAATAGTGTGGAATGGAATGGAATGGAAAGGAATGACATGGAATGGAATGGAATGGAACGGAATGGAACAAAATGGAACAGAATGGAATGGAATGGAATGGAATGGAGTGCAATGAAATGGAATGGAAAGGAATGGAATGAAATGGAATGGAGTGCAATGAAATGGAATGGAATGAAGTGAATGGAATGGAATGGAATGGAATTGAATGGAAGAGAATGGAACGGTGAAACAAAATGTGACCTGAAAATATGCCACTGCATTCCGGCCAGGGTGAAAGATTGAGAACCAGTTGAAAGAAAAGAATAGAATAGAATAGTATGGAATGGAAAGGAATGCAATGGAATGGAAGGCAAAGTACTGGAAAGGAGTGCAATGGAATAAAATGGAATGGAAAGGAATGAAATGGAATGAAATGCAATGGAATAGAAGGGAATGAAATGGAATGGAATGAAATGGAACGGTGAAATAAAACGTGAGCTGACATTGTGCCACTGAAATCCAGCAAGGGTGACAGATTGAGAAATTGTTGAAAAAAGGGATAAAATAGAATAGTGTGGAATGGAATGGAATGGAATGGAATGGAATGGAATGGAAAATGATATGTAATGGAATGGAATGCAACGGAATGGAACAAAATGAATGGCATGGAATGGAATGGAATGGAATGGAATGGAATGGAATGGAACGGAATGGAATGGAAGGAAATGGAATGGAATGGAATGGAGTGCAATGAAACGGAATGGAAAGGAATGGAATGAAATGGAATGGAATGGAATGGAATAGAATGGAACAGTGAAACAAAATGTGAGCTGAAAATATGCCACTGCATTCCAGCCAGGGTGAAAGATTGAGAACCAGTTGAAAGAAAGGAATAGAATAGAATAGTGTGGAATGGAAAGGAATGCAATGGAATGGAAGGCAAAGTAGTGGAATGGAGTGCAATGGAATAAAATGGAATGGAAAGAATGAAATGGAATGAAATGCAACGGAATGGAATGGAATGGAATGTAACGGAATGAAATAGAATGGAATGGAATGGAATGGAAAGGAATGGAATGGAATGGTGAAATAAAATGTTAGCTGACATTGTCCCACTGCAATCCAGCCAGGGTGACAGATTGAGAACTTGTTGAAAGAAAGGATTGGAAGACGATATTGTGGAATGTAATGTAATGGAATGGGTCAGAACGGAACGAAAAGGAATGTAATGAAATGGAATGGAATGGAGTGCAATGGAACGGAAAGGAACTGAATGGAACTAAATGGAACGGAACAAAATGGAACGGAATGGAATGGAATGTTATGGAGTGGAATGGAATGGAAGCGCATGGAATGGAACAAAATGGAATGGAATGGAAGGGAACGGAATGGAACGAAATGGAGTGGAATGGAATGGAATGAAATGGAGTGGAATGGAATGGAATGAAATGGAATGTAATGGAAATGAATGGAATGCAGTGGAATTGAATGGAAGGAAATGGAGTGTAATGTAATGGAATGGAACGGAATGGAATGGAACGGTGAAATAAAATGTGAACTGACATTGTGCCACTGCAATCCAGCTAGGGTGACAAACAGAGAACTTATTGTAAGAAAGGAGTAGAATAGAATAGTGTGGAATGGAATGGAAAGGAAAGGAATGGAATGCAATCGAATGGAGTGCAATGGAATGGAATGGAATGAAACGAAATGGAATGGAATGGAATGGAATGGAACGGTGAAATAAAATATGAGCTGACATTGTGCCACTGCAATCCAGGATGGGTGACAGATTAAGAACTTGTTGAAAGAATGGAATAGAAAAGAAGAGTGTGGAATGGAATGGAATGGAACGGAAAGCATGGAATGGAATGGATTGGAATGAAATGGAATGGAATGGCATGGAATCGAATCGAATGGAAGGGAACGGAATGGAATGGAATGGAACAGAATGGAACGGAGTGGAATGGAATGGAATGGAGTGCAATAGAAAGGAATGGAACGGAATGGAATGGAATGGAATGGAATGGAATGGAATGGAAGAGAATGAAAGGGAATGGAGTGCAATGGAACAGAATGGAATGAAATGCATGGGAATGGAATGGAATGGAATGGACTGCAATGGAATGGGATGGAGTGGAAAAGAATGAAATGAAATGGAATGGAGTGGAATGGAATGGAATGGAATGGAATGGAACGTTGAAATAAAATGTGAGCTGACATTGTGCCACTGCAATACAAGCAGGGTGACAGATTGAGAACTTGTTGAAGGAAAGTGATTGAATAGAACAGCTTGGAAAGAAATGGAGCGGAATGGAATGGAATGGAATGGAGTGCAATGGAACGGATTGGAATTGAATGGAACGGTGAAATAAAATGTGAGCTGACATTGTGCCACTGCAATCCAGCCAGGGTGACAGATTGATAACTTTTTGAACGAAGGGAAAAGAATAGAATAGTGTGGAATGGAAAGGAATGGAATGGAATGGAGTGCAATGGAATGGAATGGAATGGAATGGAATGGAACAGATGGAATGGAACGGAATGGAATGGAATGGATTGGAATTTAATGGAATGGAAATGTTAAATAAAATTTGAACTGAACTTTTGACACTTAAATCCACCCAGGGTGACAGATTGAGAACTTGTTGAAAGAGAGGAATAGAATAGAATAGTGTGGAATGGAATGAATGGAATGGAATGGAATGGAATGTTGTGTAATGGAAAGGAATGGAAAGGAATAGAATGGAATGGAATGGAATGGAATTTAATGGAATGGAATTGAAGGTAAAGGAATGGAATGGGATAGATCAGTGAAATAAAATGTGAGCTGACGAGGAGAAACTGCAATCCAGCCAGGGTGAGAGATTGAGAACTTGTTGAAAGAATGGAACAGAATAGAATAGTGTGGAATCGAACGGAATGGAATGGAAAGCAATGGAATGGAATGGAATGGAACGGAACGGAATGGAATGGAATGGAATGGAATGGAATGGAATGCAGTGCAAGGGAACGGAATAGATCAGAATGGAATGGAATGGAATGGAACAAAATTGAACAGTGAAATAAAATGTAACTTTATATTGTGGAGCAGCAATCCAGCCAAGGTGACAGATTGAGAACTTGTTGAAAGAAAGGAATGGAAGGGAATGGAGTTGATTGAAATAAAGTGGAATGGAATGGAGTGCAATGGAATGGAATGGAAGAGAATGGAATGAAATGGAGTGGAATGGAATGGAATGGAATGGAATGGAATGGAATTTAATGGAATAGAATGGAATGGAATGGTTTAGAGTGCAATGAAATGGAAAGAATTGAATGGAATGGAATGGAATGGAATGGAACAGTGAAGTAAAATGTGAGCTGACATCGTTCCACTGCAATCTAGCCAGGGAGACATTTTGACAACGTGTTGAAAGAAGCAAATAGAATAAAATAGTGTGGAACTGGAACGGAATGGAATGGAATGGAATGGAATGGAATGGAATGGAGAGCAATGTAATGGAATGGAACGGAATGGAATGGAATTGAATGGAATGGAGCGGAGCGGAACTGAACGGAACGAAATGGAAAGGAATGGAATGGAGGGCAATGGAATGGAATGGAACGGAATGGAACAAAGCGGAATGGAATGGAATGGAATGGAGTGGAATGGAATGGAATTGAATCAAGTGCAATGGAATGGAATGGTGCAGAAGAGAACAAAATGAAATGGTATGGAATGGAAAGGAATGGAACGGAACCGAATGGAATGAAACGGAACGTAATGTAATGCAATGGAAAAGAATGGAATGGAGTGCAGTGGAAAGGAATGGAATGGAATGGAACAAAATGGAAAGCAATGTAACGGAAAGGAGTGGAACGGAACAGAATGGAATTGAATGGAATGGAATGGAATAAAATGGAACGGAATGGAATGCATGGAACGGAATGGAACGGAGTGCAAAGAAATGGAATAGAATGGAATGGAATGGAAATGAAGGCAATGGAGTGGAATGGATTGGAACGGTGAAATAAAATGTGAGTTGACATTGTGCCACTGCAATGCAGCCACGGTGACAGATAGAGAACTTGTTGAAAGAAAGGAATATAACAGAATAGAGTGGAATGGAATGGAAATGAATGGAATGAAATGGAATGGAATTGAATGGAATGGAATGGAAATGAATGGAATGAAATGGAATGGAATGGAGTG
>NW_026657887.1:0-4503 GCF_009828535.3 Hylobates moloch | reverse complement strand
CATGAGAGGCTCTTCCTTGCAAGGTCAGGGGTCACACCTACTCCTCCATCAGACTGCCTCATGGAGGGACCCCTGGCCTGCCTCGGGGGCAGTAACCCAAGTAGAGAATTGATTTCAAGTTCATGAGCTCTTTTAGGAAACTTGTATTAGCTGCCGCCGGCGGCGTATGGTGTGGAAGATGCAGGAGTTGGTGAGAGGGTGGCTGGCCCTTTGGGTGCTTCTCAGGGTGCTCCTGGCACCCTGAATCCGAGGACAAGGGGGACCTGGGCAGCATTATCTAGGGAAGCCCGGAGCCTGGATCACCCATCCTTAGGGAGGCCGTGTCAGAAAAGGAGGGCTTCCCAGGAGTAGGTGACCTCTTAGCGGGCATGGAGACAGAGGGGAAGGTGTTCCAGACCCAGCGCATGACGTATTCCGGGCCAGGTGGTCAGAGCTACTCTGCCCCATGTGGGAACTGAGCCCTGGAGTACTGGGATGGGGCAGGGTGGAGAGAGACGGGCCTGAAGGACCCAGACGGTGAAGGGTCAGCCAGGCCTTGCCCAGGAGCTTGGACTTTGCTCTGAAGGGGTCACTGAGGGGTGGAGACGGTGGGTTTGCCCTTGGAAGACTGGTGGTGGCCCAGAGGGGTGGGACCAAGGCTCAAGGTCAGGGAGGGGGTGGGGCAGTGGACCAGGAGGGACATAACCAGCACCTGGGCCAAGACAGGTCATGGGGCTGCTGAGGATGGTGAGGTGGGGATGGTAATGCCAGCCTTCTGCACAAAGGCTGTGGGCCAGGGGACGTGCACTGTACGAGGAAGGGCTGTGCAGACTCTGAAGCTGGACCACCAGACAGTGGCAGGGACAGAGGAGGCGAAGATGTTGCGTCACCGAGGGGAAGAGCTGTAGCAGAGCTGTGGGTTGTGAAGAGTTGTGTGGAATGGATGGAGGTGGTCAGACACCCCCCTGTGACGCTGTCTCCGGCTTTACTGTTGGAGTGGCCCTGTGTTCCCACGCTTCACTCCTGCCAAAGCTATTTCTTGAAGTTGTTCCCTCCTCTTGCCTGTGTTTCTTCATTCATTTATTCGTCAGCATTTCTGAAGGGTCTGCTCTAACCTTAACCCCAGCCCCCATGGTAGGGCTGCTTCTGGGCTGCTGCGGCCCTTTAATGCCTCCTGCTTGCTGTTCCTGTCCACCTCCTGCCCTGACTTCCACCCCCTTGTGCTTCCTCCTCCCCACTGTGGCTGGGCTACCCACCTGCCAGTCAGGCTGCAGAAGAGACCACACACCAAGCTGGAAGGTCACCCAGAGGCTGCCTGGGGCCCTGAGTCAAGCCGGCTCCCATGCTTAGCATCTTCCTGTGGTCCAGCCTTGCCTCACCATGGCCCCCTGCCTTGCCTTGCTCTCTGACTCATGCCACCTGCAGTCCCCTCCCCCTCCTTCCCCTGGTCTCCCCAGGAGCAGTCCCACTCCTGATGGCCTGTGGTCCTTGGGTGCTCAGCATCTCGGGCCTACTGACTTTTCCCGTAGGAGTTTTAGGATCTGGAGTCTGAGTCTGGCCAGGGGTCTCCCTTCTGCCAGTTCTCTGAAGGTCTACTTGGGTGCCCCCAAGCTCCTGTCTTCTGAGAGGAGCCTGGGAAAGGAGCCTGAGAGGAGACAGAGGGAAAGGTGTCCCAGACCCAGAGCATGACCTGTTCCGGGCCAAGTGGCCAGAGCTAGTCTGTCCCATGTAGGAACTGAGCCCTGGAGTACTGGGGTGGGGCAGGGTAGAGAGAGACAGGTCTGGAGGACCCAGACGGAAGGAGAGGTCCTCTTCTGGGGGACCTAGAAGAAAGGAGCTCATGGAGCACGGCTGCTCCTCTCCAGGGTGCTGCTGCACTGGCCCAGTGCTGGCTTTCATACTGGTCTCCATCATGCATTCATTCTTTCTGCAACATCCGGGTACCATTCTGGGTCCTGGGCACATTTGTGTTCTCTCAGAGGTTCCAGGACAGGGACTGAGGCAGTGTGGGGAGGTGCAGGGAGCAGAGCATCTGGTAAAGCTGGGGCAGAGCCTTCCATTGCCACAGGCTGGCGGGCTTTCCAACTTCCTGGACCATTTGCTTCCTCATCTACTAAGTCAGGTCAGGATTTCTACCTCTCAGGTAGACAGAGGCCCTGGAGTGTGGGCTGTGTGTACAGTGACTCCTCTTCCCAGCTGCCTGGCTTGGCCTCCTGCAGCCCCTGCTGGGGGAGCCCAGGCCTAACTGCAGCACTTGGACTTCTGGTCAGCCTCCCTTGATTCTGCTTCCCACCCCAAACCTGAGTCCAGAGTTCACGTAATGAAACACTGTCAACGAGAGGAGGGATCTGTCCTTTGGGGACCCAGGGTTATGCTGCCCCTGCTTAGCCAAGCACTTGTCTTGAGAGAAATGGGACATTTTCTGACTTGACTGAGCTGAACCCTCCAAGAAGTCTCTGCTCCTTTATCACCATGTGCCCAATGCACGTCAAGCACCCGCTACGTGCTGGAGCCGTGCTGGGGCTTTCATAGTCATCATCTCAGTCCTCACCTCTCCCCTTGCAGGGGGCTGGTGAGTGTTCTGTTTCATAGACGAGGGAGCCGAGACTGAGACTGATAGCCTGAGTGTCTTGCCCAAGGACATCCTTGGTTGCTAACACATGAAAGCCCTGTTGTGAAGGCTCTGACCCCTTCCTGCACGGCCAAGGACATCAGCCTTGGTGAGGCTAGCTGGGGACCATCAAATTCCCACACACACGTTCTCCTCCTCCTGCTCCCCACACAACCCTGCCACTTCCAGCATTGACGTTTCCCTCCTTATGGGTTAAATGAGTCAGAGAGCTTCTTAAAGCAGAAAGCTGGGATTAGAGCCCGGATCTTTAAGACTTTTCTGAGATGAATAACTAGCTTTATAAACAGGAAGCCAAACAGAAGTTGCCTTAATCAAGTCTTTTCTCTCACTGTAGATATGAACCTTTCCTTCCAGCCTGGGGTATAAGGCTAGAAAAGGTGACCCGGAGAGCCCGCCTGGGTTCTGGGAACAAGAGAGATGATTCAAGATGGGGATATTTCTGGCATTGAGAGTGGCAGTGGGGCAGAGTGGCCTGGGGGTACGGGAGAGGGGACAGAGTGAGCCTGCATGCCTCAGCCTATAGATTTTTCAGTGCTCACCGATTCTGAATTTTTAATGTTGAAAGTTTCTTGATTAGGCATAAACCCACAACTTCCTGATCAAAACCACACACATGCTTTTAGCCTCTTAAAAATTTAAAAATTACCAAACTTCACATTTGGTAGTTTTTAACTACCAAGATTATGCTTGCCAGGTTGTGTCCCCGATGACTTAGAGACAGCGGCATGGGTCTTTTTTGGGATATGAGTGTGAGGGTGATGGGAGCTTTGTCTGGGCCTGGGAGTCAGGTTTTTTCAGTTGTTCCTTCTAATATTAGGTGAAATCACACACATTTAGAAACCCAAATAAACTACACCCTTAAACGCCATCTAATATGGGCCACGGCATAGTAGGGAACAAGTAATGAGTTAGACATTTGTTAGAAGTTGAATTGTGTCCCCACCAAAAAAGAGATATTGGAGTCTTAATCTCTGGTACCTCTGAATGTGACCGCATATGGAAATACAGTCTGGCAGATTATTTGTAGTTAAGATGAGGTCAGACTGGAGTAGGGTGGGCCCTAATCCCATATGAACTGGCATCCTTATAAGAAGATGGTCACATGAAGACAAGGGCACTGTATTAGTCCGTTCTCACACTGCTAATAAAGACATACCCAAGACTGGGTAATTTATAAAGGAAAGAGGTTTAATGGACTTACAGTTCCACATGGCTGGGGAGGCCTCACAATCATGAAGGAAGGTGAAGGAGGAGCAAAGACACGTTTTACATGGTGGCAGGCAAGAGAGTGTGTGCAGAGGAGCTGCCCTTTATAAAACCATCAGATCTTGTGAGACTTACTCACTCTCACAAGAACAGCATGATTTGGGAAAAACCTGCCCCCATGATTCAATTACCTCCCACCCAGTCCCTCCCATGACACATGGGAATTATGGGAACTACAATTCAAGATGAGATCTGGGTGGGGACATAGTTAAAGGACATAAGACACACAGAGAGAATACCATGCGATGATAAAGGCAGAGATTGAACTGATGTGGCTGCAAGCCAAGGAGTGCCAAAGTCCATCAGCAACCACTGGACACTAGAAGAGGCAAGGAAGGAGCCCCTGCAGAGGTCAGAGGAAGCATGGTCCAGTGCAGCATCTAGAGAAATTAACCCTGAGAGGCCGGGCGCGGTGGCTCACGCTTGTAATCCCAGCACTTTGGGAGGCCGAGGCGGGCGGATCACGAGGTCAAGAGATCGAGACCACAGTGAAACCCCGTCTCTACTAAAAATACAAAAAATTAGCCGGGCGTGGTGGCGGGCGCCTGTAGTCCCAGCTACTCGGAGAGGCTGAGGCAGGAGAATGGCGTGAACCTGGGAGGCGGAGCTTGCAGTGAGCCGAGATT
>NW_026657886.1:0-4504 GCF_009828535.3 Hylobates moloch | reverse complement strand
GAGCAGAAATAAGTTTGTCCACATTCTGCATACATGATAAACAGTCTGCTGTTTGATCATATAGCCTCCAGTGGAATGCTGAGTTGGTCATGACCCTCAGGCTTTCAGCTCCCAACCACTGCTTCCTATTTCTGAAGGTGGTTGTATGAAGACATGATGGTGGGAACTGCAGCAGCCACCTGGAAGCAAGGAGAAGAAGGTCAAGGGACACTGACAGAAGCACTTGATATCCTCCAGGTGTTGAAGTATTCATTCAACAACTAGTTATTGGATGCTTATTACATTCCATGCACTGTACTAGTGCTAGGAATTCAAATGTAAAAATAATGCCCCTGTTTTCAGGGAGCTTACATTTTAATAGGGAGCAAGACAGCCAATAATAAATATATATCAGGCAGAGTTTACAGCTATAGTTAAAATAATGAAGCAGGGTAAGGGAGCTGAAGAGTGATGGGGTGATATTTTATGTAGGTTTATAAAGGAATATCTAACTGATAAAATCACATCTGAGAGACATAAAGAAAATGAGAGAGTAAATCATGCAGATACTGGAGAGCGGGGCAGAGTGCTCCAGGAGGAGGATACAGCATATGCAAAAGCCTTGAAGGAAGGCACGACTCAGCATATTCAAGAAGTAACAAGAAGACCAGAGTGGCAAGAACTGAGTGAACAACAGGGAAAATGAAGGGAATGAGATTAGAGAGTTCACCAAGGTTCAGATCTTCTAGAGGTCTGGAAGCTATAGTAATGATTTTAGATTTGACTTTGAAAGACACAAGAAATTATTGGAAGATTTTGAGCAGGGAGAGCAACAGGCTATACTTTTTTTTTTTTTTTGAGACAGGGTTAGGCTCCTGTTGCCCAGGCTGGAGTGGAATGGCACAATCTCAGCTCACTGCAACCTCTGCCTCCCGGGTTCAAGTGATTGTCCTGCCTCAGTCTCCCAAGTAGCTGGGATTACAGACGCGTGCCACCACGCCTGGCTAATTTTTATTTTTAGGAGAGACAGCGTTTCACCATGTTGGTTAGGCTGGTCTTGAACTCCTGCCCTCAGGTGATCCACCTACCTTGGCCTTCGAAAGTGCTGGGATTACAGGGGTGAGCCACAGCGCCCAGCCCATGCTATTAAATTTTAACAGAACCTTTCTGGCTGCTGGATATAGCAAATATTAAATGAGAACAAGGAAGAAAACAGATAGATAAGCTAGAAAAATGTTACTAAAAGAAGAGTTTCTGGACACAAGTGGAAGTGATGGAGGTAGGCAGAAAGGTTGGACTCTAGATATATTTTAAAGGTTAAACCAACAAGTTTTTCTGAGGGATTTGATGCAAAGTATCAATCCAGCAAGATCCTATCTTCAGACTTCTTAATATAGGAGAAAAATAAACCTCTGTTGTTTAAGCCACTGTTAATGTGGTCTTCTCTTACTTGCAGCTGAAAGTATTCCTAATACAACTGGAAGCAAACTATTATTTCTTCAATGTGCTCTCTTTTTTCCCCCCCAGTCTTATGAGTTCAAACTAAATCACCAGAGTCTTGGATCATTACAAACTCTTGCATGAGAGTTTATCTACATAATTTACTTAATTATTAAACTCCATTAAAAATATATTAGAATAAATAAATACTGAGGCCCAGAGAGCTAAAAAAAAAACACAACCAAACAAACAACAACAACAAAAAAACAAGATTGATTTGCTTACTTGGATTTTGCCAGAGAATCGCATGGGAGAAAAGAAGAGAAACCTGGTCCATAAAAATAAGATAATTTAAAGCACTTCTTTTAGGTGAAAACAATCAGTGTGAACTAATTTCATTGTTTCTGGTGAAAAGTATGGCAAGTCAGTTGCAAGACTGAGAAAGTCTGGCATATACTAAATGATTTAAAAAAGAGACTCCTTTTGAAAGCTCTGGATGATAGCGGTGCTGTCCAGTAGAAATATAATGCTAGCCACATATATATTTTAAAATATTTTAGTAAGCATATTAAAACAATTTTTAAAACAGGTGAAATTAGCATTTACTATTTAAATGAATATATTCAAATATTATTTCATGTGAGCCCCTAAGTGTTCAGTAATCACATATGGCTAATGGCTATCATATTGAACAGTCCATCTTTAGAAGACCAAACACAAAAAAAAAACTTAAAGGAAAAGTGTGGGGATAAAACATGAAGTACTTTTAAGAAGTCAATAATTTTACCTCTCTTTCAACCCAAAAACAGATCATTTCCAAGTTATTAAAATTTAGAATAAGATTTGAGAAAGAATCCAGGACCTGGCAATGGAAGAGAACGTGGGCAGAATAATACTCATTGAGATTGATGTAAGGATTAAATGAGATGAGATGTATGTTTTAATAAAAGAATGCTGTATGAATATGCCTTTATGAAATAGCATTACTTCTTTATTTTATTAGGGTATCAGTCTGTGGTTAAATAAACACTTCAGATATTTGCAGGCGATTCTTTCCCCCAAATATCATCATGCTCTTTGCTTTCAAAATCATTATACATTAGAAAATACCAGAAACATATTTAAATACCCAGGAATAATCAGTTTGGAAAAAACTGGGGATATTCTCTCCTAACACTCAAGAAATATCTTTCTTTGCACACGTGGAAAATCTACTAGAGAGTTTTTGACTGTGGCTACAAATGTGTGGGAAAGGGAAATGCTGATGACTTTTCAAGGCTTTTCTGATTAAAAAATCTGACACTGTAAAAAAGGGACACTGTATTCTGAAAGGTACAAGTACATATAAATAAATAAACATGTTTTTTTTTTCTCAGTGATATCTGAGATTTCTGAATTTCTCTGTAATTACATTTAGCAGGGGAAAAACAACCTCATCCAGGCCTGCGCAGAGCAGCTCCCAGCAATCGGTCGGCTTTTCACAGCATACTAACCCACTGATCGCTGTCTTAGCTCTTCAATAAATACTGCAGGCCATGTGTGTGTGTGCTTACAGAACTTCACAGGTTTCCATGGCTACATGAATTTTAGTGCTAAAGCACCTTTACTATCACTTTTCTTGTCACCAAGAATCCTGTAAACACTTGTGCTTTAAGATTTTGTGCAGAAATTTAGCATTTTGTAGAGGACAAGTCAGAATTACCTTTTTCCAAATGCATTGTATGATTTTCCTGTAGGGCGAAATCCCCAAAATCATCGATATTTGTGGCCTGTTTTTAGTCATGCACTTTTCTTTACTAGACCAATAAAAGATAATAAAGGTTTAAAAACATTGTCAGTACCGCTTTTAAATGACAGAAATGTATACTATTTAAATGTTACAATTAATAAATAAGATAACTTCCTCTGAATTTAAAATGCAAAGAGAGAAATAGGAAATGTAGAAGTAGGAATATTATGTTTATATTTAGCCGCTTCCTAAATATGGTGAAATTTAAGCATAATTTTCAAGTATATTTTTGTGTTATACCCATAGCTTAAATTTAATCTTTCTTATACATACTAAGCTTTTTGGATATTTAAAAGACCTTTTCACAAATCTGTGAAGATGGCAGGCTATGTTACTATTTTTCCTGTTTCGTATATGTATAAGCTGAGGCTCAGAGGTTTAACAGACATGCCTCTTGTCATACTAGCAAATGGTAGAACCAGGCTTAGAACCCAAGACACATGACTCATTGCTTTTCCATTGTCTTTTTTTTTTTTTTTTTTTCTGAGAAGAATGCAGGCAACTCTTTATATAGAAGACATAGCCATGTTCTTCCTTCCTTGCCACATGCTGATAGATTTCTGTGTCTCTGGTGTAGCCTCCATTACATTATTCTTTTCTTCATTCGTCCCTTGACTGCTCCACAGACTTGACTTAGCCTAATTTACCAAGCTTAGTCATTTCAAATGAATATAATCATCAGGAAGCAGCAGTTGCAGAGACATTACCTAGCTTGGATGTGCACTACGTGAAAAATCTGTAAGCAAACAGATTTTCAGTTCCAATGATATTGACGAAAAATATACAAAGCAGATTGAATTAGAGGGTTAAGTAATTTGTACAGAAAAAAAATCCAGTCTGAGCAGGCAGGTGGCCTGGACATTCAAGTCAAGAAAAAAGCTTTTACTTTCACAGCATAGATTTTAGGGGCTGAGGTTGGAACTATTGGAATGATTGTCTCAACTCTTACTAGCTCACGTAAAACGTAGCCAACCATCTCTGCATTATCTTGGCAAATATTTCAGTTATTTGTGCAGCTCTTTTATTTTTGTGGTTTTGAAAACCTATTAAAAAAAAGGTTTTTCTTTTGCCGTCTGATAAAAGAGGGAGTCTGGGTAGGGGAAGAGCTCTTGCCTAAGAAGCCTGACTTCAGTTCTACCCCAGGAGACCTGGAATACAGAGCTCCACATCTCAGGCCTCACACCAACTGCCAGGACCTGAGCAGTCACAAGTTTACTGTGAGGATCAAATGAGACAACAGAATCAAAGCGCTTTGCTAATTGTAAAATATGCACAAAACATACAGGGTTGTTTGAG
>NW_026657885.1:2067-4504 GCF_009828535.3 Hylobates moloch | reverse complement strand
AGGATTTTTGCATCGATGTTCATCAGGGATACTGGTCTAAAATTCTCTTTTTTTTGTTATGTCTCTGCCAGGCTTTGGTATCAGGATGATGCTGGCCTCATAAAATGAGTTAGGGAGGAGTCCCTCTTTTTCTATTGATTGGAACAGTTTCAGAAGGAATGGTACCACCTCCTCCTTGTACCTCTTGTAGAATTTGGCTGTGAATTCATCTGGTCCTGGACTTTTTTTGGTTGGTAGGCTATTAATTATTGCCTCAATTTCAGAGCCTGTTTTTGGTCTATTCAGGGATTCAAGTTCTTCCCGGTTTAGTCTTTGGAGGGTGTATGTGTCCAGGAATTTATCCATTTCTTCTAGATTTTCAAGTTTATTTGCATAGAGGGGTTTATAGTATTCTCTGATGGTAGTTTGAATTTCTGTGGGATTGGTGGTGATACCCCTTTATCATTTTTTATTGCGTCTATTTGATTCTTCTCTCTTTTCTTCTTTATTAATCTTGCTAGTGGTCTATCAGTTTTGTTGATCTTTTCAAAAAACCAGCTCCTGGATTCACTGATTTTTTGAAGGTTTTTTTCTGTCTCTATCTCCTTCGTTTCCTCTCTGATCTTAGTTATTTCTTGCCTTCTGCTAGCTTTTGAATGTGTTTGCTCTTGCTTCTCTAGTTCTTTTAATTGTGATGTTACGGTGTCAATTTTAGATCTTTCCTGCTTTCTCTTGTGGGCATTTAGTGCTATAAATTTCCCTCTACACACTGCTTTAAATGTGTCCCAGAGATTCTGGTATATTGTGTCTTTGTTCTCATTGGTTTCAGAGAACATCTTTATTTCTGCCTTCATTTCGTTACATACCCAGTATTCATTCAGGAGCAGGTTGTTCAGTTTCCATGTAGTTGTGTGGTTTAGAGTGAGTTTCTTAATCCTGATTTCTAGTTTGATTGCACTGTGGTCTGAGAGACAGTTTGTTATAATTTCTGTTCTTTCACATTTGCTTAGGAGTGGATACAAAATCAATGTGCAAAAATCACAGGCATTCTTATACACCAATAACAAACAGAGAGCCAAATCATGAGTGAACTCCCATTCACAATTGCTTCAAAGAGAATAAAATACCTAGGAATCCAACTTACAAGTGATGTGAAGGACCTCTTCAAGGAGAACCACAAACCACTGCTCAACGAAATAAAAGA
Source organism: Hylobates moloch (assembly GCF_009828535.3). Classification (NCBI taxonomy): domain Eukaryota; kingdom Metazoa; phylum Chordata; class Mammalia; order Primates; family Hylobatidae; genus Hylobates; species Hylobates moloch. The sequence continues at coordinate 3,321 of NW_026657885.1, read as the reverse complement.
ACACAAACAAATGGAAGAACATTCCATGCCCATGGATAGGAAGGCCATACTGCCCAAGGTAATTTATAGATTCAATGCCATCCCCATCAAGCTACCAATGACTTTCTTCACAGAATTGGAAAAAAATACTTTAAAGTTCATATGGAACCAAAAAAGAGCCCGCATTTCCAAGACAATCCTAAGCCAAAAGAACAAAGCTGGAGGCATCATGATACTTGACTTCAAACTATACTACCAGGCTACACTACAGTAACCAAAACAGCATGGTACTGGTACCAAAACAGAGATATAGACCAATGGAACAGAACAGAGCCCTCAGAAATAATACCACACATCTACAACCATCTGATCTTTGACAAAAACGAGAAATGGGGAAAGAATTCCCTATTTAATAAATGGTGCTGGGAAAACTGGCTAGCCATATGTAGAAAGCTGAAACTGGATCCCTTCCTTACACCTTATACAAAAATTAATGCAAGCTGGATTAAAGACTTACATGTTAGACCTAAAACCATAAAAACCCTAGAAGAAAACCTAGGCAATACCATTCAGGACATAGGCATGGGCAAGGACTTCATGTCTAACATACCAAAAGCAATGGCAACAAAAGCCAAAATTGACAAATGGGACCTAATTAAACTAAGGAGCTTCTGCACAGCAAAAGAAACTACCATCAGAGTGAACAGGCAACCTACAGAATGGGAGAAAATTTTTGCTATCTACTCATCTGACAAAGGACTAATATCCAGAATCTACAAAGAACTCAAACAAATTTACAACAAAAAAAAACCCCATCACAAAGTGGGCAAAGGATATGAACAGACACTTCTCAAAAGAAGACATTCATGCAGCCAAATGACACATGAAAAAATGCTCATCACTGGCCATCAGAGAAATGCAAATCAAAACCACAATGAGATACCATCTCACACCAGTTAGAATGGCCATCATTAAAAAGTCAGGAAATAACAGGTGCTGGAGAGGATGTGGAGAAATAGGAACACTTTTACACTGTTGGTGGGACTGTAAACTAGTTCAACCATTGTGGAAGACAGTATGGCAACTCCTCAAAGATCTAGAACTAGAAATACCATTTGACCCAGCCATCCCATTACTGGGTATATGCCCAAAGGATTATAAATCATGCTGCTATAAAGGCACATGCACACGTATGTTTATTGCCACACTATTCACAATAGCAAAGACATGGAACCAACCCAAATGTCCATCAATGATAGACTGGATTAAGAAAAT
>NW_026657885.1:0-1967 GCF_009828535.3 Hylobates moloch | reverse complement strand
AATGACGAGTTAATGGGTGCAGCACACCAACATGGCACATGTATACAGATGTAACAAACCTGCACTTTGTGCACATGTATCCTAGAACTTAAAGTATGATAAAAAAGGTTAATCAAAACAACAAAAAAAAGAAATTTGAGAGATTTATAAGACAAAAATGTAGCATCAATGTAGACTACTAAAGTAGCAATTGATCTGTAGTCAGTTTATATCTGGCTTATCCCTTATTTTCAGATATAAAGGGCTGCCAGAAAGAGACACACAAATGGTATTTTTAAAGTTGGTTTGGAAATTCTAGTAGAACACAGTTTATACCTAGGGTAGAATACTGTCCCTGTCTAATCAAATAATTTTTTTTCAAACATGCCTAATACATATCGGAATGAGAAAGAATATTAGTCCAGTTTTCCAAATAGCAACATAGATTCTGAAAATCTGTTATGTAACATGCATCAATTCAGGCAACCAATGCAGTGACATTTGCCAAAGACACTTTAGTCTCTGTATTAGGGTTCTCTAGAGGAACAGAAAGAATGGAATATGTATATATGTGGGATCTTATTAAGTATTAACTCACATGATCACGAGGTCTCAAAATAGGATGTCTGCAGGCTGAGGAGCAAGGAGAGCCAATCCGAGTTCCAAAACTGAAGAGCTTGGAGCCCAATGTTGGAAGACAGGAAGCATCCAGCATGGGAGAGAGATGTAGGCTGGGGGGCTAGGCCAGTTTCTCTTTTCACATTTTTCTGTCTGCTAATATTCTAGCCATGCTGGCAGCTGATGAGATTGTGCCCACTCAGATTAAGAGTGGGTCTGCCTTTCCCAGCTCACTGACTCAAATGTTAATCTCCTTTGGCAACACGCTCACAAACACACCCAGGATGAATATTTTGTATCCTTGAATCCAATCAAGTTGACTCTCAGTATTAACCATCACAGCCACAGTCACACCCAAAAGATTATTTTTTCCTACTAAGCCAATGGTGTCAACAAATTTTAGTTTGGATAAAAGTGAGAGCAATAAAACTAAGATGTATTTAATAACTTTGCTTCTTTGACATAATTCCAACAATTGTTTTATAGCTACCTTATATGCTTATTTCATATTCTGTGTCTCTATATAAGTGTTATGAATATGCTGGACCTATATATCTTGGAATAGGACAGATAATTTTAAAGTTTTTATTGATAATTGGTTCTAAAATATTTGATCACCTTGTAAAACTATATGTCTATTGTGCTATAAACAGGTGCAAATATATGTCATTATAGACCTACAAATATATTTGTAGTTATATGATTTTACCCATATGTCATGCCTTTATATATAATTGAATTTCAAAGTAATGTATTCCATAAGGCAACAACTCACATACACTCTCAATTCAATCTCCAGAATAAGTACCAAAGCATTTTCTTTAGAAAATAAAAGAAAGTATAAATCACATACAAAAATACAAAGGTTATTAAGAATGGTATTCTAGTTAACATATAAGAACGTCTAGATGACCTTGGTTTGGCAGTGGCTTTTAGATACAACACCAAAAGCAAGACACAAGTGAAACAATTGGAAATTTTGACTGTATTAAAATTAAAAACTTCTTCTCTGCTATAGACTTTATCAAGGAAATGAAAATATAAGTGACAGCCTGCTTGAAAATATTTGCAGAACACATATCTGATAAAGGACTGTTATCCAAAATATATAAAGACCTCTTAAAACACAACTATAAGAAAGCAGACCAGGCATGATGGCTCACGCCTGTAATCCCACCACTTTGGGAGGCTGAGGTGGAAGGATCACTTGAGGCCAAGAGTTCAGGACCTATCTCTATCCCAAAAATGCAACAAATTAGCTTAGCATGGTGGTGTGCACCTGTAGTCCCAGCTACTTTGGAGGTTGAGATGGGAAGATCCCTGGAGGCCCAGAGGTCGAGGCCGCAGTGGCTGAGTTTTTGACACTGCAG
>NW_026657884.1:0-4504 GCF_009828535.3 Hylobates moloch | reverse complement strand
GCCGTCAATTCCCAGCAGCCTTGATCCTTTCCTTTTCTGATTCAGAAAGTACCTGTGGGTGAGGAAGAGCATTGCGACAGCTTGTTTCAGGATCTTCAATTTCTGTTTGAACTCTTTGTACTTCTCATCTTTGCTAAGGAAAAAAAAATCTCTGGGGTTTCTGCATTGTATTTCAAGTGTTTTAGCAAATTCAAATTGCCTATTTTTCTTTAGACTTTTGCTTGAAGGCTTGGGAAATAGAGATGGCACCTGGTATAAGAGAAGGGTTGTGAGAGAGGAAGTATTTGAAAGGCAAGTCCCTTACCGAGGGTCACGTTCATGTGAATGTCGCCTTTCAGGGAATTTTTGCAGTGTGGTGAGGTACCTGTGACACCCCAATTTTCTTGAGAAATGAAAGAGTTTTGGCAACATGATCGTCTTTGTCAAGTAGAATGGGAATCACAGTCACTGTCTCCCCCCTGCCTCTGGTTGGAGTCACCTTTCCGGCTGTTTCCATCTTTCTGTCCACCATCTGTTTATCCATTCATCATCCCTGCAGAGTACATGATGACTGAATAACTGAGAGTCTTCAGTGTTTAGGCACTGGGCTTATGAGGCCACAGCCCCTACACTCATGGGATTGACAGTCTCATGGGAGGAACAGTGGTCAGAGACTCCCATGCAGAACTGTAAAATGACAGCTGTTCTGAGTGTTTTGAGCTTGACCTTGGGGGCATGCAGGACAGGTAGGCTGCGGGGGGCCAGGCCATGTTAAGGTCCATAGTCTTTGTCCCATGACGCAATTGACGTGTTTTACCTAGAGGAATGACTTTTTTCTTCCTGAAAGGTCCCACTATCGGCTGAGTGGAGAACAGACAGAAGAGGCCTGAGAGTGGGGGTGGTGGAGGCAGAGGGAGGTGATGGGGGCCCCAGACTGGTGGCTGCGGAGATGGAGAGTGACGGACCGGTTGGAGAGTCGTTGAAGGACCGAGTTGATGAGACGTGGCACTAAAGTGAGCACTGGGTTAGGGCAGGAGAAATGTCAGGGCTGGCCCTGGTTTCTGGTGATGGAGAGCCAGGTTTTTAGCTGGGGGTGGATTTGCTGAGGGTCTGTTGTGTGCCCAGAATGTGCTTGTTGCTGTCTTTTACTGTCATTTACTGTCTTCCTGCCTGGAAAGTATGAATTACTGATAGGACTAGCAATCTACCTTCTTACCAGTAACTCCATATCACCTCCTTTCAGCTCAATTACATTCATTTTTGTAACTTCACAAGGGTGTTTGTGTTGCTTGCTTGTGCTGGAGGTTGTACGGAATGCATCTTCCAGCTAGACAGAGCCACTTGGATCCCCCTTGGGGATCTTGTACTTAGCAGACCCAAAACCTGACTGCCGATGGTTGCCCTCCATAGAGCCCCTCTGTGGTCTTTTCTGATTCAGATATGGCAGCTCCCGCTTTCTTCTTGCTTCTTGATTCTTCTTTCCCTTGCACCCTAGGCCCAGCCAATTCCTCAACAAAGCCTTGGCTTTACAGTCAAAATACACCCGTCATCTATTCCCTTCTTACCATGTGGCCCTCAGCCTTGGTCTGACCCCATTCTAGGGTCACTCCAGCAGCTTCCCAGCTGGCCTTCCCTTCTTACCATGTGGCCCTCAGCCCTAGTCTGACCCCCTCTGGGATCATTGCAGCAGCTTCCCAGCTGGCCTTCCCTTCTTACCACGTGGCCCTCAGCTGTGGTCTGACCCCCCTCTGGGATCACTGCAGCAGCTTCCCAGCTGGCCTTCCTGTTTCCGCCATTGCTTTGTGTGTTTTCCATGAAGCAGCGAGCGATTTCTTTTATCATACCATTCCTCGACTGAAAACTCCAGTGACTCGAGGTCGGCACCAAGCCTGCGAAGCCTCAGTCTGACACCTGCTGCCCCTTGGACCCCTCTGACAGATATGACTCTTCCGTGGACCCCTGTGCCCCAGGCTGGGCTGGTCTTGCCATTGGTTGAACATCTGAGTGAGCTTTCTCTCCAAGGACTTTGTACTTGGCATCGCTTTGCCCGAGCTACTGTTTACCCAGAGAGCTGCATGGCGCATTCTCTCCCTTCCTTCAGACCTTTGCTCGATGTCACCTTATCAGAAAGGCCTTGACTGTCCCTTTAATGTAAAACAGTGCTCCGGGCTCTCTGTCTTCCCACACTGCTTTATTTTTCTTTATTGCACTTTTCCTCTGGTATTATTTTTCTGTGTATTTTCAGCCACTTCCCAGTGAAACGTGGATTCCACAGGGGTAGGAAGTGTGGTCTGTTTTGTCGATGCTGTATCCCTGGTATGTAGTTCTCTATCAGAGCAGTTCTCAGTGAAGGTAGAATGAAGGAACAGAGGATGGTGGCACGGAGAAAACTCCACGTCCTACATGGAAACTGACAAGCTTATATCCAGTCACCATAAAATCAACCGTATTTCATTCCAGCCCAGACCTACCAGATACTGCCACCATCACTGCGAAGCTCAGTTGTTATTTTTTGTGAAACTACTAGTTTTTTTAAAACAGAAGGCTCCTCCACCGTGATGTCATGATAAGATGTCCAGTTTTTAACTGGCAAGTCCATACTTATAGAAAGGTCAAATTCCCACTGACCACAAGGATACGCAACCACGTCCTAGGGGCTGCCATTTCTTTCTTCTAGATCGTCCATTGACAGTGAACCCGCCTTGGTCTTAGGCCCTCTGAAGTCTGCGCAGGAGCTGCGGAGGGAGCAGCAGCTGGCTGAGATCGAGGCCCGCAGGCAGGAGAGGGAGAAGAACGGCAAAGAGGAAGGCGAAGGAAGAATGATCAAGCCTCCCGTGCAGGAGATGGTAGATGAGTTACAAGGCCCCTTCTCATATGATTTCTCTTACTGGGCACGGTAAGCTCTCTTGTGCATTTCCCTACAGTGTCCTCTGTTCTGTGGGGACAGGACCCGCCAAACTGAAGTATATTAATTATTTTAGGTCTGGAGAGAAAATCACTATTACACCATCATCTAAAGAGCTGCTCTTTTATCCCCCTTCAATGGAAGCCGTTGTCAGTGGAGGTAAATGTCACCTCAGCAAGCGAATGTCACACACACTTTTGTAATTGTTCCCTTGCCTGCATTTACAAGTGGACTTGTGATGTTATAGTGAAGCCATCTTTGTAAGCCACCTTACATCCTCTCTGGCACACAGATGTTACTGTTGGTTGGATGGATGGATGGATGGATGGATGGATGGATGGATGGATGGTTTGGCTGGTTGGGTGGATGGATGGATTGGTGGATGCATGACTGATTGATTTAGATAAATAAAAGTAACTTTTGCTGTTAGAATGGAGTTGATCTTTTTGGAAAAGGACTTGGTTTTCTTTGACATTACCAGGTCGACACCAGAAGGCAGATGAGGTGCAAAGCTGCCAGTGATGATCTTTGATGATGTTTCTGTTGTTTGGCAGAGCATGATGGGAGGGTCCTTTTTTGGGGAATGGATGACTGAAGTGATCACTTGTGGAGTATTTGTCTTTTGCTACTTATTATTTTTTTCCCAGCACTGTGGCTTCATTAAGTTGTGGATGTTACGTGGTTCGTGTTTGGAAGTAGAGGGTGTTGAAGCCTGTGACTTCTAGCAGGCAGGCTGTTTGGGGCGGTCTTTCTCAGTGGGTCCTTTGGAGGTTGAGCAGCACGGCCTCCTGTCTGCTATAAAGTGTTCCCTCCTGATCTGTGGCCTCCTGAGAACCTAGGAAGAGTAGTAGGAAAAACCCAGCCTTCAGCGTTTTCTGATTCTCTTGCTAAAGTCCTTCACACTGAGAAAGGCCTTTCAGGGATGGAAAGAGGCTTGGGCTGAATCTGATTATTGAGCTCCCCGGGGTATTAAATAACCGCATTTGGAACTAGCTTCTAAGGTCTCTTTTAGCCACTTTTGTCGTGGGAAACCCCCAACCAAGATGCTCCGGTCTCTGCAGCCAAGCCCCATCCTTGTGTTTATTTCTTCCCCTCTCAGAAAGCTGCCCAGGGAAGCTGATCGAGATCCACGGGAAGGCAGGCCTGTTTTTAGAAGGCCAGATCCACCCCGACTTGGAAGGAGTCGAGATTGTCATCAGTGAAAAGGGGGCAAGTTCACCCCTGATCACAGTCTTTACTGATGACAAAGGTGCCTACAGGTGAGCCCGGGATAGAGCCACATTTGCCTGGGATCAGCGTGGGAGTCCCCTGAAGAAACTGGGGCCCATGTTTCCTTGGGCTCGGTAAGGCTTCCTGTAGGGTGTGAACAAAGCCATTGGTAGCATTCTGCTTGCTTCTCTTCAGTGTTGGCCCCCTGCACAGTGACCTGGAGTACACGGTGACCTCATAGAAGGAGGGCTATGTTCTGACTGCGGTGGAAGGAACCATCGGAGACTTCAAGGCCTATGCCCTGGCAGGCGTAAGCTTTGAGGTAACTAACACTGTATTTTCAAAAGGCAGTTATATTGAGGCGTAATTAACATACAATAAACTGCACAAAAAGGGTACAGTGTGGTAGTC
>NW_026657883.1:0-4505 GCF_009828535.3 Hylobates moloch | reverse complement strand
AATGGAATGGAATGGAATGGAATGGAATGGAATGGAATGGAATGGAACAGAGTGGAATTGAATGGAATGGAACGGAATGGAATGGAATGGAGTGGAATTGAATGGAATGGAATGGAGTAGAGTGCAGTGGAGTGGAATGCAATAGGAAGGTATGGAATGGAGTCTAGTGGAGAGTTTTCGAGCAGAGTTGGGTGGAATGAAGTGGAAGGGAATGGCACGGAATGGTGAAATGAAATGAGAGCTGAGATTGTGGCACTGCACGCTCGCCAGAGTGACAGAGGGACATCCAGTCTAAAGAAAGGAATTGAAAGGAATGGATTGTAATGGAATGCAATAGGATGGAATGGAATGGAATGGAGTGTTGTGGAGAGGAGTGCAGTGGAATGGAGTTGAATGGAATTGGATGGAATAGAATGGAGTGGAGTTAAGTGGAATGGTGTGGAGTGCAGTGGAATGGAGTGGAAAGGAGTGGAATGGAATGCGATGGAAAGAGATGGAATGAAGTGGATTTGGGTGGAGTGCAGTGGAGTGAAATGGAGTAAAATGTAATAGAATGGAATGGATTGGGATGGAATGGGATGGAGTGGCTTAGAGAGGAGTGGAGTGGATTTGAGTGGAATGAAGTGTAATAGAATGGAATGGAGTGGAATGCAATGGTATGGAATGGAATGGAATGGAATGGAATGGAATGGAATTGAATGGAATGGAATGGAATGCAATGGAATGCAATGGAATGCAATGGATTGGAACGTTGAAATGTGAGTTCGGATTGTGACAGTGCACAACAGCCTGGGTGACAGGGAGAGATCGTGTCAAGGGAAACGAATGGAACGGAATACAGTGGAATGGAATGGAAAGGAATGGAATAGAATGGAATGGAGTGGATTGGAGTGGAATGGACTGGAATTGAGTGGAGTGAAGTGGAGTGGATTCAGGTTGGGTGGAGTGGAGTGGAATGGAATGTGATGGATTGGAATGGATTGGAATGGAGTAGAGTAGAGTGGAATGGAGTGGAATGGAATGGAATGGAGTGGAAGGAGTGGTCTAGAGGAGAGTGTAGTTGAAAGTAGTGGAGTGGAATGGAGTGGAGTGGAGTGGAGTGGAATCGAGTGGAATAGAATGGAATGGAACGGAATGGAATGCAATGGAAAGGTGAAATATGAGCTGAGATTGTGCCACTGCAATCCACCCTGGGTGACTGTGGGAGATCCTCTCGGAAGACAGAATGGATATGAAGGGAGTGGAATGCAATGGAATGCAATAGAATGGAGTGGAGTGGAGTGGAGTGGAATGGCGTGGAATGGAATGGAATGGAGTGGAGTGGAGTGGAAAGCAATGGAAGCGAATGGAGTGTAGTGGAGAGGAGAGGAATGGAGTGGATTGGAATGGTAAGAAAGGGAATGGGATGGAGTTCAGTTGAATGAAGTTGAGTGGGGTGGATTGGAATGTGTTGCCATGGAATGGAATGGAATGGAATGGAATGGAATGGAATGGAATGGAATGGAATGGAATGGAGAAATCAAATGTGAGCTGAGATTGTGCCATGGCACTCTAGCCTGGGTGACAGAGTGAGATCTTGTCGAAAGAAAGGAATTGAAAAGAATGGATTGGAATAGAATGGAATGGAGTGGAGTGGAAGAGAGTGGAGTAGTATGGAAAGTAGTAGAGTGGAATGCAATTAAATGGAATGGATTAGAATGGAATGAAATGGGGTAGAATTGAGTGGAGTGGAGTAGAGTGGAATGGAGTGGGATGCAATGGAATGAAATGTAGTGGAGTGTAGTGGTGTAGAGTAGCATGGAGTGGAACGGAGAGGAGTGGAATGCAAAGTAGTGGAATGGAGTGGATTGGAGTAGAGTGTAATTGAGTGGAATGGAATGCAAGGGAATATGATGGGGTGGAGTGGATTGGAGTGGTATGCAGTGGAGTGGAATGGAATGAACTGGAATGGTGAAATGAAATGTGACCTCAGATTATGCCACTGCACTCCAGCCTCGGTGACAGAGTGAGAACCTGTTGAAAGAAAGGAACGGAATGGAATGGAGTGGAATGGAATGGAATGGAGAGAAGTGGACTGGAATGGAATGGGAAGGAATGGAATGGAGTGGAGTGGAGTGTGTTGGAGTGGAGTGCAGTGGAATGGAGTGGAAGGAAATGGAATGGAATGGTGAAATGAAATTTGTGATGAGATACTAGCACTGCACTCTCGCATGTGTGACAGAGTGAGATACTGTCAAAAGAAAGGAATTGAAGGGAACGGAGTGGAATGGAATGGAATGGAATGGAATGGAATGGAATGGAATGGAATGGAATGGAATGGAATTGAAATGGAGTGGAATGGAATGGAATGGAACGTTGAAATGTGAGTTTGGATTGTGACCGTTCACAACCGCCTGGGTGACAGGGAGATATCATGTCAAGGGAAACGAATGGAATGGAATAGAGTGGAATGGAATGGAAAGAAATGGAATAGAATGGAATGGAGTGGAATGGACTGGAATTGAGTGGAGTGGAGTGGATTCGGGTTGGGTGGAGTGGAGTGGAGTGGATGGGATGGATTGGAATGGATCGGAATGGAGTGGAGTAGAGTGGAATGGAGTGGAGTGGAATGTAGAGGAATGGAATGGAGTGGAGGGAGTGGTCTAGAGGAGAGTGTAGTTGAATGGAGTGGAGTGGAATGGAGTGGAGTGGAGTGGAGTGGAATTGAGTGGAATGGAATGGAATGGAATGGAATGGAATGGAATGGAATGGAATGGAATGGTGAAATATGAGCTGAGATTGTGCCACTACACTCCACCCTGGGTGACCGAGTGAGATCCTCTCGGAAGAAAGAATGGAAAGGAAGGGAGTGGAATGCAATGGAATGGAGTGGTGTGGAGTGGAGTGGAATGGAGTGCAATGGAGTGGAGTGGAATGCAATTGAACTGAATATAGGGTAGTGGAGAGGAGAGGAATGGAGTGGATTGGAATGGCAAGGAATGGAATGGAATGGAGTTGAGTTGAATAAAGTTGAGTGGGGTGGATTGGAATGTGTTGCCATGGAATGGAATGGAATGGAATGGAATGGAATGGAATGGAATGAAATGGAATGGAATGGAATGGAATGGAATGGAGAAATCAAATGTGAGCTGAGGTTGTGCCATGGCACTCTAGCCTGGGTGACAGAGTGAGATCTTGACGAAAGAATGGAATTGAAAAGAATGGATTGGAATAGAATGGAATGGAGTGGAGTGGTAGAGAGTGGAGAAGTATGGAAAGTAGTAGAGTGGAATGCAATGAAATGGAATGGATTAGAATGGAATGAAATGGGGTAGAATTGAGTGGAGTGGAGTAGAGTGGAATGGAGTAGGATGCAAAGGAATGGAATGTGGTGGAGTGGAGTGGTGTAGAGTAGCGTGGAGTGGAACGGAGAGGAGTGGAATGGAGAGGAGTGAAAGGGAGTGGATTGGAGTACAGTGTAATGGAGTGGAATGGAATGCAAGGGAATATGATGGGGTGGAGTGGATTGGAGTGTTATGCAGTGGAGTGGAATGGAATGGAATGGAATGGAATGGAATGGAATGGAATGGTGAAATGAAACGTGACCTCAGATTATGCCACCGCACTCCAGCCTCGGTGACAGAGTGAGAACCTGTTGAAAGAAAAAAATGGAATGGGAACGAATGGAATGCAGTGGAGTGGAGTGTGTTGGAGTAGAGTGCTGTGGAATGGAGTGGAAGGAAATGGAATGGAACGGTGAAAGGAAATTTGTGATGAGATTCTAGCACTGCATTCTCGCCTGCGTGACAGAGTGAGATCCTGTCAAAAGAAAGGAATTGAAGGGAACGGAGTGGAATGGAATGGAATGGAATGGAATGGAATGGAATGGAATGGAATGGAATGGAATGGAATGGAACGTTGAAATGTGAGTTCGGATTGTGACAGTGCACAACCGCCTGGGTGACAGGGAGAGATCGTGTCAAAGGAAACGAATGGAATGGAATGCAGTGGAATGGAACGGAAAGGAATGGAATAGAATGGAAGGAAGTGGATTGGAGTGGAATGGACTGGAATTGAGTGGAGTGGAGTGGACTCGGGTTGGGTGCAGTGGAGTGGAATGGAATGGGATGGATTGGAATGGATCGGAATGGAGTGGAATAGAGTGGAATGGAGTGGAGTGGAATGTAGTGGAATGGAATGGAGTGGAGGGGAGTGGTCTAGAGTAGAGTGTAGTTGAACGGAGTGGAGTGGAATGGAGTGGAGTGGAGTGGAGTGGAATCGAGTGGAATGGAATGGAATGTAACGGAATGGAATGGAATGGAAAGGAATGGTGAAATATGAGCTGAGATTGTGCCACTGCACTCCACCCTGCGTGACTGAGTGAGATCGACTCGGAAGAAAGAATGGAAAGGAAAGGAGTGGAATGCATGGGAATGCAATGGAATGGAGTGGAGTGGAATGGAGTGGAGTGGAGTGGAATGCAATGGAATTGAGTGGAGTGTAGTGGAGAGGAGAGGAACGGAGTG
>NW_026657882.1:0-4505 GCF_009828535.3 Hylobates moloch | reverse complement strand
GGATTTTCGTGAGACCACAAATTCAGCTGTCTGATAGTTCCTCTGAAAGTTTTGTCTCAGAGGAGTACCCGGTTGAATGAGGTGTCAGTCTGACCCTACTGGAGGGGTGCCTCCCAGTTAGGCTGCTCAGGGGTGAGGGACCCACTTTAGGAGGCAGTCTGTCCGTTCTCAGATCTCCAGCTGCATGCTGGGAGAACCACTACTCTCTTCAAAGCTGTCAGTCAGACAGGGACATTTAATTCTGAGGAGGTTCCTGCTGACTTTTTGTTTGTCTGTGCCCTGCCCCCAGAGGTGGAGCCTACAGAGGCAGGCAGGCCTCCTTGAGCTGTGGTGGGCTCCACCCAGTTCGAGCTTCCTGGCTGCTTTGTTTACCTAAGCAAGCCTGGGCAATGGCGGGCGCCCCTCCCCCAGCCTCGCTGCCACCTTGCAGCTTGATCTCATACTGCTGTGCTAGCAATCAGCGAGACTCTGTGGGCATAGGACCCTCCGAGCCAGGTGCGGGACACAGTCTCCTAGTGTGCCGTTTTCCAGGCCCGTTGGAAAAGCGCAGTGTTGGGGTGGGATTAACCCGATATTCCAGGTGCCGTCTGTGACCCCTTTCTTTCACTAAGAAAGGGAACTCCCTGACCCCTTGTGCTTCCCGAGTGAGGCAATGCCTCACCTTGCTTCGGCTCACGTGCAGTGCGCTGCACTGACTGTCCTGCACCCACTGTTTGGCACTCCCTAGTGAGATGAAACCGGTACCTCAAGCAGAAATGCAGAAATCACCCATCTTCTGTGTCACTCAGGCTGGGAGCTGGAGACCGGAGCTGCTCCTATTCGGCCATCTTGGCTCCACACCCTGTTTTGTCTTTTAACAACCATGTTTTTATAGAAAGCCTGTCTAAATTGTGAAAAATTCTTATCTTTCCAAATATATTTTATTTTAAAGCCTTTATCATTTTGTCATTCAAAATATTTCCAGTTGTCTGGCCTTCAATTTATTGGTCTGAATGAAATGAAATCTGAAATAGTAAAATGTAATAGAAAGGGCCAATGGCAGGAAAAGTGTCTCTAAATAAAAATAAATAAATAAAGTTTCCTGTATTTATTACATTAAAATAGCATGAGCTGCAAATGTGGCTTGATTCAAAAAATATATAATTAAGTAAGTAAGTTTTACTCGATGTCAAATATTACAACTCAGATTGAAAATGTATCCCTGTTTACAAATCAATTATTCATTGAGTTAAACAAGAAAATATTAAACTTTTTTACTAAGACTATTCAAAGTGGTAATGTAATTTGAGAAAGCATCCTGATTTCATGAACTTTGAGAGCATCTACTTATGGAGCAGATTAATTACAAAGACAAGAGGCAACATTTTCCGGATGTGAAGCTGTAGGTATTCTAACCATATTCACAGCTGAAAATTGATATTATCTAGAACTCATACTGATGCAATCATATTGAACTTGCTACTCTAAGTATATAAAAGAATTTATATAGTTTCATGAATGGAAGATACAGGAAATCCTTGTTAGTCATCCTAGAATCTTAAATACACACACACACACACACACACACACAGACACTTCCATATATACATATAAACAGAAATAGAAAATTTGCTAAGAAAAAAAGGTTTTGAACATATTTTCTTCGAGTGCAGGTAACATTTAATGGGTTCTAAAGTCTTTTCGGTCACTTCCAGAATTTTTCAGCTTGATAAAACTTCTACCACTCAACAAAATACCTACCTGCCGTGATCCTTAATCATGTTAAGAAAGTGCGCTGTAAACATCCTCAGTACAAAACGCAGTATTGCCAATGATCAACTATGGATATAAGTTTGAGCTTCTCATATCTTCCTCCATCTTTGTCCCTCCTAACACAATCCCCTGAAAAATTGTGTTGTTGTGACTAGAAATTGCTGTGGTAACCCAGACCTTATATTCTCATTTTTGCTTCCTTCACTGAACCATGAATGGAAATTTACTCTGCAACACATAGTAAGTGTGATATTGATTCAGTCCCAGTGACAGACAGAAGCAGCCAGACCCAATACATAATTTTACTGTGCTAAAGAACTACCTAATCAGCCAACTAACCAGGTGCCCCTTGGTCTTATATTTAATATTTGTTTTAGATATAACATCCCTCATCCAGTCGTCACTGGGAATAAGCATAGTAAAGTTGTACTTCAGTGCTTCCTGTCCCAATGTTTCTTTCCCAGACACATTATTTAATTTGTGATCTTGCCTGGATGTCATGAAAGAGAACATACATATTAAAACAACTTAATATAGCAATTTTTCCTGGCAAATTAAAAAAAAATCAAAATTGTCAGAACTTGGAAGCAACCAAAATGTCCTTCAGTAGGTAAGTGGATAAGTAAGCTGTGATATACCCAGACAATGGGGTATTATTCAGTGCTAAAAAGAAGTAAGTTATTGAGCCATGAAAAGACATGGAAAAACCTTAAATGCATAGTACTAAGTGAAACAAGCTGATTTGAAAAGGCTACATACTGTATGATTTGAACTATATGACACCTTGCGAAAGGATAAACTATGGAGACTGAAAAGATCAGTGGTTGCCAGGAATTAAGGGAGAGGGAGGAATTAATAGACAGAGCACAGAGGATTTTTAGGGCAGTGAAACCACTCTGATAATACCATGATGGTGGATAATGTCCCAATACATTTGTCCAAACCCATAGAATATACAACACCAAGCGTGAACCCTAATGTAAATTATGGTGCTTGGGTGATAATGATGTGTCAGGGTAGGTTAATCAATTGTAACGAACGTACCACTTTAGTATAAGATATTGATAATAGGAGAGGCTATGCATGTTTCCAGGGAGGGGAAATACTGGGAGGGGAAATAGTAAAAATCTCTGTAACGGAGAGCTTCAGTTTCCTCACGTGCCAAGCAGACGGGTTGGAAGTTGGTCTTTGCCAGCTCTGACACCTTAGCATGAGCAGGTGGGTGGAGCCAAGATGGCCGAATAGGAACAGCTCCGGTCTCCAGCTCCCAGCCCCAGCGACACAGAAGACGGGTGATTTCTGCATTTCTGCTTGAGGTACTGGTTTCATCTCACTAGGGAGTGCCTAACAGCGGGTGCAGGACAGTCGGTGAAGCGCACTGTGCGCGAGCCGAAGCAGGGCGAGGCATTGCCTCACTCGGGAAGCACAAGGGGTCAGGGAGTTCCCTTTCCTAGTCAAAGAAAGGGGAAACAGACGGCACCTGGAATATCGGGTCAGTCCCATCCTAATACTGCGCTTTTCCAATGGGCCTGGAAAACGGCACACTAGGAGATTGTGTCCCGCACCTGGCTCGGAGGGTCCTATGCCCACGGAGTCTCGCTGATTGCTAGCACAGCAGTCTGAGATCAAGCTGCAAGGCGGCAGCGAGGCTGGGGGAGGGGCGCCCACCATTGCCCAGGCTTGCTTAGGTAAACAAAGCAGCCAGGAAGCTCAAACTGGGTGGAGCCCACCACAGCTCAAGGAGGCCTGCCTGCCTCTGTAGGCTCCACCTCTGGGGGCAGGACACAGACAAACAAAAACTCAGCAACAACCTCCACAGACTTAAATGTCCCTGTCTGACTGACAGCTTTGAAGAGAGTAGTGGTTCTCCCAGCACGCAGCTGGAGATCTGAGAACAGACAGACTGCCTCCTAAAGTGGGTCCCTCACCCCTGAGCAGCCTAACTGGGAGGCACCCCCCCAGTAGGGTCAGACTGACACCTCATTCAACCGGGTACTCCTCTGAGACAAAACTTTCAGAGGAACTATCAGACAGCTGAATTTGTGGTCTCACGAAAATCCGCTGTTCTGCAGCCACCACTGCTGACACCCAGCCAAACAGGGTCTGGAGTGGACCTCTAGTAAACTCCAACAGACCTGCAGCTGAGGGTCCTGTCTGGTAGAAGGAAAACTAACAAACAGAAAGGACATCCACACCAAAAACCCATCTGTACATCACCACCATCAAAGACAAAAAGTAGATAAAACCACAAAGATGGGGAAAAAACAGAGCAGAAAAACTGGAAACTCTAAAAAACAGAGCACCTCTCCTCCTCCAAAGGAACGCAGTTCCTCACCAGCAACGGAACAAAGCTGGATGGAGGATGACTTTGATGAGTTGAGAGAAGAAGGCTTCAGACCATCAAACTACTCTGAGCTACGAGAGGAAATTCAAAACAATAGCAAAGAAGTTAAAAACTTTGAAAAAAAATTAGAAGGATGGATAACTAGAATAACCAATGGAGAGAAGGGCTTAAAGGAGCTGATGGAGCTGAAAGCCAAGTTTCGAGAACTACGCGAAGATTGCAGAAGCCTCAGTAGCAGATGCGATCAACTGGAAGAAAGGGTATCGCTGATGGAAGATGAAATGAATGAAATGAAGAGAGAAGGGAAGTTTAGAGAAAAAACAATAAAAAGAAATGAACAAAGCCTCCAAGAAATTTGGGACTATGTGAAAAGACCAAACCTACGTCTGATTGGTGTACCTGAAAATGA
>NW_026657881.1:0-4505 GCF_009828535.3 Hylobates moloch | reverse complement strand
TTTTTGAGACGGAGTCTCGCTCTGTCGCCCAGGCTGGAGTGCAGTGGCGCAATCTCGGCTCACTGCAAGCTCCGCCTCCCGGGTTCACGCCATTCTCCTGCCTCAGCCTCCCGCGTAGCTGGGACTACAGGCACCCGCCACTACGCCCGGCTAATCTGATTTTGATGGTTGTTCTCTGGCTATGCAGGCTAATGTCCTTGTTGATTTTAGGAAATACACAGTATATGGAGGATATTTAGAGTGTTTGTATCCCCCTCTCCAACGGCTCCGAGAGAAACAGCAAGTGGGGGCAAGACAGAGGGCAGGCCAGTGTGGTAGAATGTCAACAGCTGGAGAGTGTGGCTGAATAGTTTTCAAGAGTTTTTAACATTCTTGTTATTTTATTCAACAGTTTTATTGAGATAAAATTCACCCACTTAATGTGTACATTTCAATAATTTTTTTTTTGAGACAGAGTCTCACTCTGTCGGCCAAGCTGGAGTTCAGTGGCACGATCTCGGCTCATTGCAACCTCTGTCTCCTAGGCTCAAGCAATTCTCCTGCCTCAGCCTCCCAAGTAGCTGGGATTACAGGCATGTGCCACCATGCGTGGCTAATTTTTGCATTTTTAGTAGAGACGGGGGTTTCACCGTGTTAGCCAGGTTAGTCTCGAACTCCTGACCTCAGGTAATCTGCCTGCCTTGGCCTCCCAAAGTGCTGGGATTACAGGGGTGAGCCACCACCCCCGGCCCATTTCAATAATTTTTAATGTGTTCACATAATTGTGCGACCATCACCATAATCAATTTTAGAATGTTCCCATCACCCCCTAAAAGCCCCAAACCACCAGCATCATCCTTCTTTCTCCATCTTTGTCTTATTCTTGCACGGCGTTTTTATTTCTTGATAATTTGAATGTGTTTCAAAATAAAAGGTTATGAAATTATTATATATATGTTATTAGGAACAATAAACTACAGAGTGTTAGAGTGTCTTTGCAGTTCTTTCAGTCATAGCCAAGGTTCTGTGTTCAGAAGTCACCTGGAACAATTCTTTTTTCTGATTATTATATCACCACATTCTTAAATTGGTTCATTTATTTAAGTTGGTTTTCAGTTTGAGGGTTTTCAATTAGGAGTGTTCAATTTTCTCTCTCTCTCTCTCTTTTTTTTTTTTTTTTTTATATAGATAAAGTCTCTCTCTGTTGCCCAGGCTGGAGTGCAGTGGTGCAATCATAGCTTACTACAGCCTGGAACTTCTGGGCTCAAGTGATACTCCCCTCCACCCCCAAGCCAGCCTCCCAAGTAGCTGGGACTGCAGGTGCACCACCACGTCCGGCTAATTAAAAAATACGTATATTTTTTAGTAGAGATAAAGTTTTGCTGTGTTGGCTAGGCTGGTCTTTAACTCCCAGGCTCAAGTGACCATCCCACCTTGGCCTCCCAAAGTGCTAAGATTCCAAGTGTGAGCCACTGCACCCAGCCACTCTTTTTGTTTGTGTGTTTTGCTTTTTTAGAGACAGAGTATTGCTGTGTCGCTTAGGCTGGAGTGCAGTGGCACAATCACAGTTCACTGTAGCCTTCAACATCTGGGCTCCAGCAATCCTCCAGCCTCAGCCTCCTGAGTAGATAGCACTGCAGGTGTGAGGTAGGAGGTGGGACTCCACATGTACTCCGGAGGTTGGGCTCGGACACCGGACCAAATTGAGGACCAGCTAAAACAAGTAGGGCAGAAGCAGCTTTCCACAAGACACGCCCACCAGTGTGCCATGGGAGTTTACCATCGCCATGGCAACACCCAGAGAGTACCATCCCTTTCCATGGCAGTGACTGGACCACCCAGAAGTTACCACACTCATCCTAGAAATTTGTCCATAAACTTTCCCTTAATTTGCCTATAATTAAAAGTGGGTATACAGATGAGTGCAGCAGTGCCTCTGAGCTGCTCTTCTGCGCACACTGCCTATGGGGTACCCCTGCTCTGTAAGGAGCAGTGTTCTGCTCCTGCTGTCTGCTGTGGCTTTGATATCACAGTTGCTGTTTAACACCACCAGCTTGCCCTTGAATTCCTTCCTGGGCAAAGCCAAGAACCCTCCCAGGCTAACCCCCAATTTGGAGGCTTACCCAACCTGAATCATCTGCCGCTACCATGCCCAGTTAATTTTTTAATCTTTTTGAGACAAGGTCCTGCTGTGTTACGTAGGCTGGCCTTCGACTCTTGGCATCAAGCGATCCTCCAGCCTTGGCCTCCCAAAGTGGTAGGATTAGAGGCTTGAGCCACTGGCAAGGCCACTCTTTTTATTTTAATCTTATTAATTTTGTAATTTTTTTTTTTTTGAGTTGGAGTCTTGCTCTGTCACCCAGGCTGAAGGGCAGTGGTACAAACTTGGCTCACTGCAAGCTCCGCCTCCCGGGTTCACACCATTCTCCTGCCTCAGCCTCCCCAGAGTAGCTGGGAGTACAGGGGCCCACCACCACGCCCGGCTAATTTTTTCTACTTTTTAGTAGAGATGGGGTTTCACCGTGTTAGCCAGGATGGTCTTGATCTCCTCACCTCGTGATCTCCCCGCCTTGGCCTCCCAAAGTGCTGGGATTACAGACGTGAGCCACCATGCCCAGCCTTAATTTTGTAATTTTTTTAAAAGACAGGGTCTCTCTATGTTGGCCAGGGTGGCCTTCAACTCCTGGCCTCAAGCAATCCTCTCCCCTTGGACTCCCAACGTGCTAGGACTACAGGTATGAGCCACCATGCCCAGCCTGAGTTTATTTTTGATAATGTAAAATATTTACACAATTCAAAGGTCAAAACTATGTAGAGAGTCAGACTTGGAGGAGCTTCCTTCCACCTTCCCCTCCATCCCTATCTACCTTATTATTTGTATTCATTTCCAGTTTGTCCTCCCATGGTTCATTTTTGCAGAAATAAGCACATGTGGGCACATACATGGCTGTGCACACACACACATGTCCACACACAGCCTCACACATAGTTATGCATAAGCTCACATATATGTGTACACGCATATTCGTGTTTCCCCTCTGTTCTACCACTGTATATACACTATTCTAACCTCTTTATTTTCATTATTAGAAATTATCCTCATTTTAGGCCGGGCGCGGTGGCTCACGCCTGTAATCCCAGCACTTTGGGAGGCCGAGGCGGGCGGATCACGAGGTCAGGAGATCGAGACTATCCTGGCTAACATGATGAAACCCTGTCTCTACTAAAAATACAAAAAATTAGCCAGGCGTAGTGGCAGGTGCCAGTAGTCCCAGCTACTGGGGAGGCTGAGGCAGGAGAATGGCGTGAATCCGGGAGGCAGAGCTTGCAGTGAGCCGAGATCGCGCCACTGCACTCCAGCCTGGGCGACAGAGCGACTCCGTCTCAAAAAAAAAAAAAAAAAAAAAAAAAGAAATTATCCTCATTTTTTTTCAGTCGAGCTCTCCGTGGTGCGGATACCCTTGGTTTTTCCAGTTAGTCCTGATGATGGACACCTGGGTTTTCAGGTCTTTAGCAAATGAGATGCCCCGGTGGACTTGCGCCCCGGGCTTGGCTCCCTCTTGCCTTGGATGAGGGGTGCCCAGTGGAGGAGGGGCGCCTGCAGTCTGATCAAACTCTTGGATTTTTGCCTATCAGGGAGGTGAGACATGGATCTCAGTGAGGTTTTTTATTTTTGTGTAGTTTAACTTGCGTTTCTCCTATGAGTGAGGCTCAGCCTCTTTTCCTGTCTCATTTCTGTGAACTGTGATCTGTCTATATCACGTCTGTATCCCCCGCTAGATTGTCAGCCCCACGGGGCAGAGGGCTTTATTTCAGCTGCGGTACCCATAGCCCAGAAACATGCCTAGGCTGTCTTATGCCCAGTAAATGTTTCATTGAGGAATGGAAGAAGGAATGAGTGAGCGCAGACGCCCATCACTCCCTCTTCGTCCTGATCGTTCTGAAATCAGGAAATAGGACACATTCGGGAGAAATAAAGAAGGAAGACCACGGAGGTCCCAGGGAGAGCCGCGGTGGGTGGGCGCCAGCACTGCTCCCTCCTCCGCAAAGGCCTAACTGCACCCCTTCTCCACACGCCTGGGTGCCCAGTGCCCCCCGCTCCCGCCCCGGGAGCTGCACATCCCTCTGCCTCTTAGAGACCCTGGGGTCGGTGCAAGGATCACTGCGGCCCAGCAGTGGTCCCGAGACAGCCCGGGCGCCCTCCTCCCGCTGCGCCTCCCCACGCGCCCGCCGCCCAGGGACAACAGAGACCAGGTGGACGCTGCTTCGTTCATTGGTTTATTGGCGCATTACGCGGTAAGTGGGGCTGGGGAACCTCGAGGGCAGGGGAGGGGCCGCAGCCTGTCCTGGGGGTCCCGGAGGCGGTGCTCAGCGGTACTTCTCGGTCAGGACAGAGGATACCACCGATAGGAACTTGTCCCAGGCGGCGTGGGCCTCGGCCGTGAAGTCCGCAGGGAAGCGCGCGGCCAGGGTGACCAGCAGACAGTGGGACAGGAGCTGGGGGCGGGGGCGGCTCAGCGCGGGGG
>NW_026657880.1:0-4507 GCF_009828535.3 Hylobates moloch | reverse complement strand
TCAATTTCAGAACTCATTGCTGAGTTCAGGGATTCAATTTCTTCCTGGCTCAGTCTTCAGAGGTTGTATGTGTCCAGGAATTTATCCATTTCTTCTAAATTTTCTAGTTTGTGTGCAGAGAGGTGTTCATAACAGTCACTGTTTGTGTATGTGTGTGTAATTCTGTGGGGTCAGTGGTAATGTCTTAATTTTTAAAGATGAGTTTACATTTCCTTCAACATAAAATAATTTAGGGGACAGAGTCCAAATAGATTTGAAATATATATATATTTATATATTTTTTATATATTAATTATATATATTTATAGATATTATATATAATATATAATATGTATTATATATTATATATATTATATTATATATTATAATATCTATAAATATATATAAGGCATGATAATTGATGCCAAAAAACAGCATAATCATTTATTTGTTTATTCTATTTTAGCCTCTATGACTTTAGCATAGACTGAGTTTATTGCTGTTAATTAGACCACATTTTGGGACCATAATGAAAGCTAATAAATCTCTTCATTTCATAATAGACTTCTTGTTTATTTTAGATTTTATTGGTCTTTATTAAAAAAATTAACCATGTATTTTTGTTGTAAGAATAATCCATCATTATAACATTGGAAAGATATCTCCATATTATTAAAATTACTTAATGTCAATAGAGTATTAAATCATCAAATTGTATAACAACAAACTTTTTACCATTAAGGAAATGGAATTGACCCATCAAAATATATAAGCACTAATTCGGATTAAGTCAACAATACATATTGACTTGCAAGAAAGTTGGCTTGCTAGGAAATGTTATCCCTTGAGATGATATAATGGTGGATATGAGGGAAAAATGTACCCCCATGGACATGAATGCCACGAGCTTTATTATGCAAAAGCTTAGTGGATTTTGCCGGGTGCGGTGGCTCATGCCTGTAATCCCAACACTTTGGGAGGCCGAGGCAGGCGGATCACAAGGTCAGGAGTTCAAGACCAGCCTGACCAACATGGTGAAACCCCCGTCTCTACTAAAAATACAAAAATTAGCCGGGCATGGTGGCACGTACCTGTAATCCCAGCTACTCAGGAGGCTGAGGCAGGAGAATGGCTTTAACTTGGGAGGTGGAGGTTGCAGTGAGCTGAGATCACGCCATTGCACTCCAGCCTGGGCGACAGAGTGAGATTCCGTCTCAAAAAAAAAAAAAGCTCAGTGTGTTTTAAGATGACTAAATTTGAGATAAAGAGCATAAGAATTATGAACTGGATGACAGCGTAAAAGATTCATAGCAAGTCTAATCAGTTGCAGACCAACCATCAAATTAGTGTTCTCCTAATTTGATATAAAGTACATCTCCTACAATTAAAAAAAAGTCACCACTTCCCTTGTCATTGTAGTTTTACTTTTTCTTTTGCAGATTCCTTATGACATTGTTTTGGGTTGCATGGAAATATTCTATTCATGCAGTGATTGCTAAATTGGCCGAAGAACTCAATGCAGTTAGAAAAAAGCAAACAGCTGAAAGAGACTGTCTTTGCTATACATAAGGATGGGAGATTATGTTATAGCAAGCACTGATGAGGCTACAAAAGGAATCACTTGTTCTGCTTTGTGATTTGAGAGTGAATGTGAAATGCAATGGTCTATTGGCTAGCTCACCTGATGTTTCTTGTTATTTGTAAAAATATGGTAGAACCAGCAAAGAAGAGAAACATTCCCAAAAAGGGCACTCTGAAGGTCAGGCAAATTTTTCTTCATGGCCTGAAGTTATTTCCAAGGAAAAATGTTTCAAAGGTGTGAAAAACAGCAATTTTTGTATGAATTATTACTAAGTGGCCTAGTCATAGAATAAGAACAGTCTAAGTTTCATTCCTTTAGACATTAGGGAGACTTTTATAGATACTATGGTTGTTTTGTCATCCTATCTTCTGATATTTTTCCAACTTTCATTATTAAGGTATTAAGCCCTGATCCTGCTATCAAATATTATTTCTATATCTCAAGAATATAGAGTTTTGGCTCAACTAAATGATATCAGCTAATTTAACTAGAAATCACAAAATTCATAGTGATACATTATAATAAAAATTTGCAGGCATTCAGTAGGCAACCTCCCATGCAATGATTGACAGCCCAGAGTCCTTCCAGTCTACTGTACTTGAATCTCTGCTCAAAATCGGGCTAATAACCTGGGGAAAATGTTGGGGAGGGTCTTGCAGAAAGTTTCTTTGAGCAAAGTCCAGGGGTGGTATATGTGACACTTCAGTGCCCATGCCATTGACCACAGCTCATGGTTACAGTGTTGTAGTGGAAGCTAGTGGGTTAGCTTCTATCTCACAATTTTGGGGAAATCAGGAGTCTAGGCACGGCTTACCTTGGTCCTCTGTTCAGAATCTCACAAGGCTGAGATAAAGGTTTTGTCTAGACTCCATTTTCATCTGGAAACTCAACTAGGTCAGAATCTGCTTCAAAGCTCTCTCATGTTTGTACCAGAATTCATTTCCTTAAGGATGTATGACTGAAGACCCCAACATTTTTTTCTGGCCATCAGCTGGAGACTGCTCACAGCTTCTAGAAGCCACCTGCAGTACCTTGTCAGACGGACTGTCTCAACATGGTTGCTTACTTCACAAAAGCCAGAAAGACAAATACTCTTTCTCTCTCTCTGTCTCTCTCTTTCTCTCCCTCCCTACCTCCCTCCTTCCCTCTCTGTCTCTCCCTCTTTTTCCCTTTCTCCCCCTCTCTCAGTTGCTAAGTGAGAATGATGTAACACAATCATGGAATCACAGGAATGTAATCACAGAAGTGGCATCGCATCATCTTTGTCATATTCTATTGGTCAGTAGCAAGTCATAGGTTCTACCAAGGAGTTTTCACTAATAACAGTGAGATACACAGAGTAGTAATCCAATTAAAAGAAATGGCCATGAAACAAATATTCAAAAGAATAAGTATATCATACAAACTCTTGCTACAGAAGGAAAGAATAAAGTGTTATCAGGACATGTAATAGAAGGAGATGTCTGGTAGCATTGAAGATATCCCCGACAAGGATGAAATTTGAGCTGAAATATGAAAGAAGAGAGAGAGTTTAATTAAACAGCATAGAGAAGGGAAAAGTGAAAAATTTTAAGAGGGAACTTATGTTCCAAAGCTCTATGGTAGGATAAAAGCATGGCACATTTAAGAAATGGAAGGAAAGCCCACGTGTCTGAAGGAGAGAAACAGAGGAAGAGGAAGGGCAAGGCATTGGATAAGAAGAGCAGACCCCAGGTATTTCAAGGCTTTCTAGACCTGCTGGCTTGATGCTAAGAGTAATGGGAGGTCATTGAAAGGTTTTAAAAAGGAGAGTGACCCAATCAGATTGTATTTATATGAGATTATTGTGCAATTACTATACTAAAAAATGCACTTTTGAGCATTTAATCCTAGAGATAGGAAAGTTTAATCACACAAAAACCTGTAGGTAAACATTGATAGCCAATTTATTTTTAAGACCTCAAAACTGAAAACAACCCAAGTGGCCCTCGATGGGTGACTGGTTAAACAAACTGATGTATTCATACCATGGAATATGAAGGGACATTAGTCAGCAGTTTAAAAAATGTGAGCTATTGAGACACACAACTATTTGATTGAATCTTAAGGAAATTATGCTAAATGACAAAAGCCAATTCCAAAATGATTTCATTTATATAATCTTCTTGAAATGAAAAAATTGTAGAAAAGTAAGACAGATTAGTGGTTGCTGGGGTTTAGGGATGGGGAGAAGCAGGTAATGGGAAAGAGGTGGGTAATTATAAAAAGGCAAAAAGAGGGATCATTGCAGTGATGGGGCTGGTCTGTATTTTGACTGTGGTGGTAGATATAGAAGCCTACTTATGTGAAAAAAATGCATAGAAATAAATACACACATGTATACACACACACAAACACATGTTCACACACAGGAGCAGAAGTCAAACTGGAAAAATCTAAACCGGATTGGTAGATTGTATCAATGTCAATATCTTGCTACTGAAATTGTTCTATAGTTTTGCAAGATATTGCTATTGAAGGAAGCTGGGTAAAGAGTACAAAGGATCTCTTCATGGTATTTCTTACAACTGTGTGTAAACCTACAATTATTTAAAATATGTATTTTTTAAATCTAATTACAGTCATTGCAATGGCCAAGAATGGATACTAGGAGAAGAGTCCAGGGGTTTTTTTACTTGTTCAGTGGAAAAATGGTGATAGCTTAGACCAGGAAGTGGAAGAAATGAGGACAAATTAATACACTCAATCATGATTTAGGATGAAAAATGTATTTGGTTTAGTAATTTGGGAGCCGGAATGAGAGAATTATCAGGAGCTGCCCTAATTTCTTAAAATATAGCATTCAAAGTTTTCTCACCTTCATGATTTTACCTAGGATCTCACTGAAAAACTGTCTTCTCCGCATCTCATGCTGGCGGAAAAGACTCTCTCTAAATACTGGGATTTAGTGTGTACCAGTCTCATAGC
>NW_026657879.1:0-4507 GCF_009828535.3 Hylobates moloch | reverse complement strand
GACTTATGCTGACTCAGGTTATCTGGGCCCTTTCTGATTAGTTGCTGAGACTTCCCTATTCTTAAGCAAAACTAATTGGTTTGGGATTTTCCGGCTTCCCTGAAATTTCACTTTTGTTATTTGGCACTTAGCATGAGTGACTCCATTTTAATCTGGTCTGTTGGGACCTGGTATAGGAGGTCAGCCCAAAACAACCCCTTCCATACACTTTATATAATGATTCTGTTAGATTTGCTTGTGTGAGTTCTGGGGTTTTTTGTTGTTTGTTTGTTTTTCAAGATGGAGTCTCACTTTGTTGCCCTGGCTGGAGTGCAGTGGCGCTATCTTGGCTCCTTGCAACCTATGCCTCCTGGGTTCAAGTGATTCTCATGCTTCAGCCTCCCAAGTAGCTGGGATTACAAGCACGCACTACCACACCCAGCTAATTTTTGTATTTGTAGTAGAGATAGGGTTTCACCATGTTGGCCAGCCTGACCTCAAACTCCTCTGACTTCAAGAGATTCACACACCTTGGCCTCCCAAATGTTGGGATTACAGGTATGAGCCACTGTGCCTAGCAAGTCTGTGTGAGTTCTGTTTTTCTGAGTGGATCATGACTAATATCCTCTCTATTTTTATTAAATTAAAAGCTAACTTAAATTTAAATTTTATTTTACTTTGGATAACTTTGCATAGTTGATTGATTACTAGTAGAAATCCCTTTATGCCCTGGAATTAATAGGGCATATGAATTCCAAGAGCCTTTCATTCCTCACCAGTGACAATTACTTGTCTAGAAGAATGATGTGTCAGTTCAGCAATTTTCCCAGAGACAAGACACTTTTGTGTAAATAATGGGCAACATTAGCATTCTAACCTATAATATTTGTATGTCTAGAAATCTTTGTTTCCAGATTTAAGTCTTCATGTAAACCCAATAAAAGTTAAACTAGCATAAATTGTTCATTCGGTTTTTCTTAACAAATGGGTTATTGATATTTTAAGAATTATAAATTTTAAGTGAGTGTTTTAATATTAGGATTATGGTACCACCAAATATTGAACCAAAAAAAATCTTTATGATTGTTGAGCTAATTCATTATTTAAAAATAGATATATAACTCATGTTATGTCTTAAGACTCAAAGTTGGATTAGAGAACTGAATTTCCCAACAAATACAAGTTAATTTCCTGAAGAAGTTATCCCAATAGACAAAGCAGAATAGAACTGTAAAATATCACCTTTTATTCACATTAACATGTCTACTTGTCTGTCAGTGAAAAGAATAATGAAATTCTTTCTCTTTCAAGTCTCATGGATATTCAAAGGATATTGTCAACTCTCCTTTTCTATTTCGTACCCCCTACCACTGTGTAGTTATTGGCAACGTTGATTTTCTGTCATGGAAATTATCTCATTGGCTCATGCATATATCTTTTCTCATATCTTAACATGAGTAAGTGAGTGAAGCCTTAGACCACAAAAATAATTAAATTTAAAGAAAAAAATTCATCATATAAATTAAATCAACACTATTCTAAAGCACTTATTTTAAGCATTATTGGCAGAGACTTATACTTTAAATGTTACCTAATCCATTTCAGTTCCAGAGTTGCACATTGAAATTTAACACTATAGAGGAAAACAAATCACAACATACATGTCTGTGATGGTTTTTAATTTACAAGAGTCTGTCACATGCCTTATGTTTTAAACATGAATGGCATTCAAGTCTTTCACAGTAGATTTGTCTATTTCTTTTATGCCTCTCATGAGCTTGCAGCATATTGGAGAGTAGGTCAAATCTTAGTTGCTTTTATGGAGCAAGAAAACTGAACATTCTACCCTTGTTTCATCTAAAGTTTCAGGAAGATCTGGGCAAGCCTTGAAGTCTGTTGTATACAGTACATGTGGATAAGTAAGAAATTTTCTGGAATTATGCATTTTGTTGGAAGAACATTGAGCTGGTTCAGAAAATCAACATCAGAAAAAAGTAAATTTTAATGCGTTTGGTGGGTTCTGCTGAAATTATTTTCTTACTCTAGCCTCTTCTCAAAAATGTAATGTAAAAACAAAAGTTATGTTATGAAAATCTCAGGAATATATAATGTGTATCAGGCAGAACCTCTCTGCCATGTTTACCAGAATTTCCCAGAGGTTGTTCCTTGGATTTAGTTAGCTTATGTTTGTTCCCCAAAAGTGAGTTCCCCAGAACTCACACAAGCTAATCTAACAGAATCATTATATAAAATGTATGGAAGGGGGTTATTTTGGGCTGACCTCCTATACCAGGTCCCAACAGACGAGATTAAAATGGAGTCACTCATGCTAAGTGCCAAATAACAAAAGTGAAATTTCAGGGAAGCCGGAAAATCCCAAACCAATTAGTTTTGCTTAAGAATAGGGAAGTCACAGCAACTAATCAGAAAGGGCCCAGATAACCTGAGTCAGCATAAGTCCTCTCTGCTTTAAACCTTATAAGAAAAATGACCTGAAGTAACCTGATGTTTACTGATCTACTTCTTTTGATTGTTCTGTTTATTTGTTTATTCACGTGACCTTATAGCCCTAAGATACATGATACTACTTCCAGGTTTTGAAACACAGGCTTTTGTTAGACAACACAATTTTGGTTTTTTATCTGACATTTTTGCATATTTCTTCTCGAGCACTATTGTGGATACTTTCTTTTACCCTCTCTGAAACTTTCATGTTCTCCATAGATGCCTGAGTATTCATTTTCTTATTTTTTTCTAACCAATCTCAACAGGCAGTTGAATTTAATCCTTTCAAATAGTATCTAAAACCCAATTACTTGCCTGTCTAGAAATCTTACTAGCTAC
Organism: Hylobates moloch; assembly: GCF_009828535.3. NCBI lineage: Eukaryota > Metazoa > Chordata > Mammalia > Primates > Hylobatidae > Hylobates > Hylobates moloch. The sequence goes on along the minus strand of NW_026657879.1, from coordinate 1,684 downwards.
ACACCAAACACTGATCTCTCTCCTTAAATCTATACCTTGAATATTTAATAAATTTTTATCTTGTATAGGCAATGATCTGACAACTTGTCTCTTAATATGTTTCTGTTTCATGTTTATATTTATTTTTAGAAATGATATGCTCACAATGATTTTTGCCATTTTTTTCCTTTAAAGATGTCTTTCTGTTTTAATTATGTGTGATTTTTCTTTTGAGATGTGTCTCTGAACATCTTTTCCCTCCTGTTGTTCCTCTTCTCTTACAAAATCTTTGTTTGTTTGCTTGCTTGTTTTGAGACAAGATCTTGCTCTGTTACTCAGGCTGAGTGCAGTGGTGTGATCATAGCTCACTGTAGCTTCAACCTCCCCAGGCTCAAGTGATCCTCCCACCTCAGCCTTCCAAGTAGCTGGGACCACAGGTGCACACCACCAAAAATGCATGGAGCTGATTTTTGTATTCTTTGTAGAGACAGGGTTTTACCACGTTGCTCAGGCTGTTCTCAAACTCCTGGACTCAAGGGTCCAGTCCACCTCGGCTTCCCAAAGTGCTAGAAGTGTAAGCATGAGCCACTGTGCCTGGCCCTCTTATAAAATCTTTATGTTGGGCCCCTTCATTCTCTTTATGCTTCTCTTTATTTTTCACCTTTTCTGTTTTTCTCATAATTTCCTTTGCTTTGGTAAATAAACAGGTGAGTCTCTTTGGCTTACTTAGTATAATCTCTTTATTTAAATTATGGGCTTTAAAATTGTGCTTCTTAATTTGTTGAAATGAAAAATAAAATGCATCCCCTACTCTTTCTATGAAGAGTGAAGAAACTGACTTTAATTTGACATTTGAAACTCTCATTTTAAAGAGTTTTAATATACTTTTGCCTATGTACATTTGCATGTTTAGTTTTATTTGGGTATAACAATGAACTATATTCCTTATGTTGACATGGTATATCATAATTTAGTTTTATTAAGCACCTAGTTGTATTATTTTATAATCTTAATGATTACTGAATGTGATATTGGTGTATAATTAAGGTAAACCAATATAGGCAACATAGATAATCCAAATTAGGTTTTTAGGAAAAAGTAAACTGATAAATAAGAATATTAAGATAACATTATTTGTCATTGTGATGAGATTGAGGCAAGGCCAATAACGATTTATAAAACAGAATTTCCTCTTCTCCCGTAGGCTTTTTCACCCAGAATCCTCATCTTTTGAGGTAAAATCCTATGGGAAGGTTTTTCTTGACTTATTTCAGTAGGAATAAATGTTCAACCCCAGAAAATAATGGGAGAATTGCGTTCTTCCTACTTTGATTTTGTCCGTATCTTGCTCCTGTACAGATCTGGTTTAGAACCTGGGCTTTGGGCTGTGGGCCAATCCCTAATTACATTTCAGATGGAGTTATTTTTTTTCTTTTATGATTTTTTATTGTTATGGATTTCAGAAAGGACGGCAAGGTAAATATGAGTTTGCTCCCCTATCTTTCTCTATAAGCCTTAGACTTTTAAATACTTAGATGTTCCAGCCTTAAAGGGAAATTTATAGCCTTTTTGGAATGGAAGGTGAGTTATCTTCAGTTCCCGTTTCCTTAACTCAGGTAGGTATGAATAAGAAAGCACATTTCAAGTTAAATTCTAAAGCTCACTTGTTACCACACACATAATAGCATAAAATTAAAATGTTCCC
>NW_026657878.1:0-4508 GCF_009828535.3 Hylobates moloch | reverse complement strand
CCTCCTTCCCTTCCTCCCTTCCTCCCTTCCCCCTTCCTCCTTTCCTCCTCTCCTTCCTTCTCCTCTTCCTCCCTCTTCCTTTCTTTTTTCCTGTTTGCCTCAATGAATCATGCCTACTCCTGACCACCCACACAACCTGGGCTGGGCACAGGGACAGACAGTATAGGGAACAGCTTGAGAGCAAGAGAAACTTGGGGTCACAAGGGAGGAGGCAGAGGGGGTGCTGGACACCAAGGAGAGGAGGGCAGGGATGAGAAGTCTCCCTGGAGTCAGTGGGAGCTTCCACCAGGTGTCCCCAGGGCAGGGGGCTTTAGGAAGATCATTCTGGTGTCCGCAGGGAGTGTGGGTCAGCAGGGAGGTCTGGAGGCCAAAGCCTGAGAAGGAAGCTGGGCACCATTGCAGGGTTGGGTGAGGTGGAGGGAAAGGCAGTCATGAGGGCAGCAAGGAGGGGCAAGTCCCACAGCCCTTCAGAAGGCAGGGCTGGAGTCTGGCTTGGGGTTGGGCTTGAAGGAAAAGGAAGGATCCAGAAGGGTGCCCGGTGTTCTGGCTTGGCCTGGGTGGATGGGGAGCTGGGAAGCTAGGATGGGGAGGAGCAGGTGGGCGGGGTGGGGTGGGTTCACCTCATTCTCCAAGCAGGGACATCCTGGGGGTGGCTGAGATGCCAGCCTGCATTGCAGGAGGGAGCACCACCGCCCTGGCTGGAGTGACTCCGGGGAGGGTAGTCCACCCTGGCAACTCCTCCCTGTGCCCCGGGGCTGGGCTGCAGCCTCCCACAAGCGATTCAGTGGCATGAGACTAGTGTTTTGTTTTCTTGTCTTGTCTTGTCTTGTCGTCTTGTCCTGTCCTGTCCTGTCCTGTCTTGTTTTGTTTTAGACAGAGTCTCACTCTGTCACCCAGGCTGGAGTGCAGTGGTGAGATCTCGGCTCACCACAACCTCTACCAGGAGGTTCAGGCAATTCTCATGCCTCAGCCTCCTGAGTAGCTGGGATTACAGGCGCCTGCCCAGCTAATTTTTGTATTTTTAGGAGAGACAAGGTTTCGCCAGGTGATCCCCCCGCCTCGGCCTCTCCAAGTGCTGGGATTATAGGTGTGAGCCACCGCGCCCGGCTGAGACTAGTAATTATTGATAATTATTGGTGACTGTTGTGATGTGAGCCCCTCCCGTGTGTAGGCGTGTTCTCAGCACTTTGCACCTGCTTAGCTGTGAGGCTCGCAGCAACCCTTTGGGATAGAGACACACTGTCCTCATTTCACAGAGGAAGAGCCAGCCCCAGGTGACTTGCCCAAGGTCACACAGCCTGTTCCCGGTGGCACTGCCTGGAGCCCAAGGCTGCCTACACCAAAGCCCTGCCCCTAGCTCCTGCCATTTCCCTCCCTCCCTCCACCCACACCTGCTGTCCACACCACCCCGTTCACCTGCCAGCCAGTCACCCCGCAGCGAGCAGGGTATTGTTGAACTGTCTGTTGCCTGGCTGAGCTGCGCCTTCCTCCCCCACCCCTCCTCCCGGTGGAAGGAACTCGCTGGGGGAGGTTTCCGCTGTACCCAGGCCCGAATCTGGGCTTGCGCAGAGTGGTCTTGGGCTCAAAGGTCAGGGAGGGGAAGAGGGAGCGCAGGGGAGGGGAGGGAGGACAAAACTGTCACAGTCAGGAGGTCACACACTCCCCGCACCTTGAGTGGGCTTCACAGAGGCCTGACAAGGAGGCAGCATCTGCAGAAACCACTGGGGCTGGCCTGGCTCACCTGAGGTCACATCTGGAAAGGGCCAGCTGGCATGGGGCCTGGGATGGAATTTCCCCACGATGCTCCCTGTGTCCTTCAAGAGGCAGAAAGAGGCTGGGCATGGTGGCTCAACCCTGTAATCCCAGCACTTTGGGAGGCCGAGGTGGGCGGATCACCTAAGGTCAGGAGTTCGAGATCAGCCTGGCCAACATAGTGAAACCCCGTCTCTACTAAAAAAAAAAAGAAGAAAATACAAAAATTAGCCAGGTGTGGTGGCACTCACCTGTAGTCCCAGCTACTCAGGAGGCTGAGGCGGAAGAATCGCTTGAACCCAGGAGGCAGAGGTTGCAGTGAGCCAAGACCACGCCATTGCACTCCAGCCTGGGTGACAGAGTGAGACTCCATCTCAAAAAGAAAAAAAGGCAGAAAGGGTGGAACATGGAGGGATGTGGGGGGCATGGAGGAGGCATGGTGTGATGCCACCCTGCTGAAGAAAGGCCTCTAGGTCCCGTGGCTCAGTTGGCCTGTGCCCCTGATGCCACCCCTGGCCTCCTGCAGCCCCACCTCTGCTACCGCGATCTGCACGGCGCCTTGCTGTTGAATCCCAAGCACCCGCAGGCCAGGATGCTGCTCCAGAAGATGGTGGCCCAGGCCCAGCAGGCGCGCCAAGACGCAGGGTTCCTGGCCGTGCAGGGCAAGCTGCAGCACGCACTGCAGCGGATCAACTATGCCATTGAGAACGACCCTCTGGACCCCAGTCTCTTCCTCTTCCGGTACTGCATGGGAAGGTGCTGGCCTTGGGTCTCAGGCCCTGCCCACCCACAGACTTTCTGTGTGGTTTAAGGAGAGTCCCTGACCCTCTCTAGGCCTCAGTTTCCCCAGCTAGCCTCTAACGGTCTTTCCCTACTTCCTACTGGGTTAAGGCATTGCAGAGGTGGTCTCTGTTACTGCTGGAAGAGGGATGGCAACAAATGTCCCAGTTACCCCAGGAATCCTAAAGCCCCAGCCTGCTAAGCAGTTCACGCTGGGTACTGAGCCCAGCTTAGTGGATGAGACTTAGGCTTGAGTCTGGTCCCAGGAACTTACCACATCCTGCTGCATTTCAGGAGGGAGTGCCGCTGCCCTGGCAGGAGTGATTCCAGGGGGCGGTCCACCCAGCCAATCTCTCCCTGTGCCAAGGGGCTGGGTTCAGTATCCCACAAGTGATTCAGTGACATGAGAGGCCACTGTGATTTCGGGCCAATTAACCTATCCAAACAGTGGTGGTAAAACATCTGCTTCGTGTACAAAATGCTTTAATGTAGAGACTGGCATACACCTGGCTCCCAAAAAGAAAGAGAGAGGGTATTTTTGCAAAAAATAAAATGATCAGTGCCTAGTGGGTTATCTGGGTAGCAGTCCAGAGCTGGCCCCATGGGACAAACCTAGCAAATGAGGTGGGGATCCCCACTGCCTCCATGGGTCAGGAGGCCCAGAGCCGGCAGTGGCTTGTCTGGCCACTCGCCAGTCGGTGGGGGTGCACTGGCCCTCATGTCCCTCCCGCTGTGTCCCACGCCCTCCCCCACAGGGGCACCATGTACCGACGGCTCCAGGAGTTTGATGGGGCAGTGGAGGACTTCCTGAAGGTGCTGGACATGGTGACCGAGGACCAGGAGGACATGGTGCGGCAGGCGCAGCGCCAGCTGTTGCTGACCTACAACGACTTTGCTGTGCACTGCTACAGGCAGGGCGCCTACCAGGAGGGCGTGCTGCTGCTGAACAAGGCCCTCCGGGATGAGCAGCAGGAGAAAGGACTCTACATCAACCGAGGCGGTGCGCAGCGACCAGGGCGTTGGGGGGGTTGCGGGGGAGCCTCGCCATCTCTAAGGCCCCCACTGGGCACTTGAGGCCCCTGGGGAGGGGGGGGAAGGAGGAAGGGAGAGAGGAAGGAAGCGAGCGAAGAGGAAATGTAACAGTGTCAGTATCCCAGGAGCACACTTTGGGAAATGTTACCTTAGACAAACTGGCTCCAGAACTCCTTAAAATGCTCAAAACAGACAGCTGGGGATCAGTGCCCAGATGCCCAGAAAACTAGAGGGGACAGGGACCGCAACCGCCTATGGGGGTTATCAGCCACCAGTTTCAGGCCCTGGTTCCCGGGCTGGAGCCGGCTGGGCTAGGGCTCCTGGGCACTGGGAGTTGGGGATCCACTCACCCCCGCCTCCGGACCCTAGATTGCTTCTTCCAGCTGGGCAACCTGGCCTTTGCCGAGGCAGACTACCAGCAGGCGCTGGCGCTGAGCCCGCAGGACGAGGGCGCCAACACGCGCATGGGCCTGCTGCAGGAGAAGATGGGCTTCTGCGAGCAGAGACGCAGGTGCGTGGGCTCCGGCCCCCACGGTGGGCGGGGCAGGCCCGAGGGCGGGGCGGGCAGGAGGCCAACTGCTGGGAGCCCTGGGTCAATCAAGTTGCTTCTCTCCACGGGCGCGATGGCTCACCCCTGTAATCCCCGCACTTTGCGAGGCCTAGGCAGGTGCATCGCCTGAGGTCGAGAGTTTGAGACCAATCTGGCCAATATGGTGAAACCCCATCTCTATTAAAAATACAAAAAAATTAAAAAATTAGCTGGGCGTGGTGGCGTGTGCCTGTAATCCCAGCTACTCAGGAGGCTGAGGCAGAGGAATCCCTTGAGCCAGGGAGGCGGAGCTGGCGGTGAGCCGGGATTGCGCCACTGCACTCCAGCCTGGGCGACAGAACGAGACTCTGTCCCAGAAAAAAAAGGCCGGGCGCGGTGGCTCATGCCTGTTATC
>NW_026657877.1:823-4508 GCF_009828535.3 Hylobates moloch | reverse complement strand
GAGAGTCACCACCCCTATGATGAGTCTTCTGTGATTCACCACCGCCATGATGAATCTTCTGGGAGTCCCATCCCCAACGACAAAGCTTCTGGGAAACACCACCCCATTGATGAAGCTTCTGGGAGTCACCACCCTGACGATGAATATTCTGGGATTGAACACCCCGATGACAAAGCTTCTGGGAATCACCAACACGATATTGAAGCCTCTGGGAGTCATCACCCTGATGAAACTTCTGGTATTCACCATGCCGATGATGAATCTTCACGTAATCAACACCCCGATGATGAAGCTGCTGGTATTCACCATCCCGACGATCATGAAGTTTCTGGGAATCACCACCCCAATGATAGTAAAGCTTCTGGGAGTCACCACACTGATGATGAAACTTCTGGGAGTCACCACCCTGATGATGAAACTTCTGAGAATCAACAGCCTGATGTGGAAGTTTCTGGGAGTCACCACCCCAATGATGAAGCTTCTGGGAGTCACCACGACGATTTTGAAGTTTCTGGGAATCACCACTCCTATGATGAAGTTTCTGAGACTCACCACCATGATGGCAAAGTTTCTGGGATTCACCACCCGGATGATGAAGCTTCTGGGAATCACGAACCTGCTGATGAAGCCTCTAGGAGACACCACTAGGATGATGAAGCTTCTGGGAGTCAACACCCTGATGATGAAATTCCTGGGATTCACAACCCCGATGATGAAACTCCTGGGAATCACCACCCCGATGATGAAAATTCTGGGAGTCACCACCCTGATGATGAAACTTCTAGGATTCAAAACCCCGATGATGAAGCTTCTCGCAATCACCACCCCGATGATGAAGTTTCTGAGAGTCACGACAGCGATGATGAAACTTCTAAGAGTCACCACCATGATGATGTAGCTTCTGTGATTTAACAACCCGATAATGAAGCCTCTTGGAGTCAACAACCCGATGATGAAGCTGCTGGGATTCATCACCCCGATGAAGAAACTTCTGGGATTCACCACCCCAATGATAATGATTCTGGGAGTCACCACCGTGGTGATGATGAACCTTCTGGGAGCCACTAACCTGATGATGATGAAGCTTCTGGGAGTCAACACAATGACGATGAAGCTTCCATAAGTCACTGCCCCGATAAAGAATATTATGGGAGTCACCACCCCGATGATGATGAAGCTTCTGGGAGTCAACACCCCGATGATAAGGCTTCTGGGTGTCCTCACCCCGATGATGAAGCTTCTGGGATTCACCACCCCGATGATGAAGATTCTGGGACTCAGCATACCGATGATGAAGCTTCTGGGAGTCAAAATCCAGATGATGAAGCTTCTGAGAGTCATTACCCAGATGATGAAGCTTCTGGGAATCAACACCCCGATGATGAAATTTCTGGCAGTCTCCACCCCGAGGATTAAGATTTTGAGAAGCACCACCCCGATGATGATGTTTCTGGGAGTCACCACCACGATGATGAAGAACCTTCTGGGAATCACCACCCCGATGATGAAGCTTCTGCAAGTTATCACACCAATGATGATGAAGCTTCTGGGAGTCACCACACCGATAATGAAGTTTCTGGCAGTCACCACCATGATGATGATGAGGCTTCTGTGAGTCCTCACCCAGATGATGAAGCCTCTGGGAGTCACCACCCCAATGATGAAGCTTTTGGTAATCACCACCCCGATGATGAAGATGCTGGGGCTCAACACCCCGATGATGATGAAGCTTCTGGGAATCACCTACCCGATGATGATAAAGCTTCTGGGAGTCAGCACCCTGATGATTATGAAGCTTCTGGGAGTCACCATCCCGATGATAAGGCTTCTGGGAGTGCCCACCGCGATGATGAATCTTCTGGGGTTCACCACCCCAATGATGAAGATTCTGGGATTCACCATCCCGGTGAAGAAGCTTCTGGGAGTCAAAATCCCGATGATGAAGCTTCTGGGAGTCACTAACCGATGATGAATTTCTGGGAATCCACACCCTGATGATGAAACTTCTGGGAGTTGCCACCCTGATGAGGAAGATTTTGGGAAGCACCACCCCGATGATGATGCTTCTGGGACTCACCACCCCGATGATGATGAATTTTCTGGGAGTCACCACACCAATGATGATGAAGCCTTTTGGAGTCACCACCCCGATGATGAAGCTTTCGGGAGTCACCACCACGATGATGATGAAGCTTCTGGGAGTCACCACCCAGATGATGATGACACTTCTGGGAATCAGCACCCCGATGATGAGGAAGCTTCTGGGAGTCACCACCCCGATGATGACGAAGCTTCTGGGAGTCACCACCCCAATGATGAACTTTCTGGGAATCACCAACCCGATGAGGAAGCTTCTGGGAGTCACCACCCCGATGATGAAGCTTCTGGGAGTCACCACCACGAAGATGAAGCTTCTGGGAGTCACCACAACGATGACGAATCTTCTGGGAATCACCACCCTGATGATGAATCTTCAGGGAGTCACCATCCCGATGATGATGAAGCTTCTGAGAGTTACCATCCCGATGATGATGCAGCCTCTGGGAGTCAGCATCCCGATGATAAATATTTTGGGAGTCATCACTCTGATTATGAAGCTTCTGGGAGCCACCTCTGCGATGCTGAAGCTTCTGAGAATCCTACCCCGATGATGAAACTTCTGGAAATCACCATCCCAATGATGAAGCTTCTGGGATTTACCATCCTGATGATGAAGCTTCCGGGATTCACCACCCCGAATATGAAGCTTCTGGGAATCACGAACCTGATGATGAAGCCTCTGGGAGTCACCACCCCAATTATGAAGCTTCTGGGAGTCACCAATCCAATGATGAACCTTTTGGTAATCACCACCCTTATGATGAAGTTGTTGGGACTCACCACCCCGATGATGATGAAGCTTCTGGGAGTTACCAAACCAGTGATTATAAAGCTTCTGGAGTCACCACTCCGATGATGAAGCTTCTGGGCATCACCACCTTGATGATGATTCTTCTGAGAACCACCACTCCGATGATGAAGTTTCTGGTAGTCAACACCCTGATGATGAAGCTTCTGGGAGTCACCAAACCGATAATGAAGCTTCTGGGAATCACCATCCAGATGACGAAGCCTCTGGGAGTCACCACCCAGAGGATGAAGCTTCTGGGAGTCTCCACCCCGATGATGAACTTCTGGGAGTCACCACCCCGATGACGAAGCTTCTGGGAATCACCAGCCCGATGATGAAGCTTCTGCAAGTCAACAAACCAATGACGATGAAGTTTCTGGGAGTCACCATCCAGATGATGATGAAGCTTCTCGGAGTCACCACACTGATGATGAAGTTTCTGGTAGTCACCACCATGATGATAATGAGGCTTCTGTGAGTCCCCACCCAGATGATGAAGCCTCTGGGAGTCACCATCCCGATGATGAAGCTTCTTTGTGACACCACCCCAACGATGAAGCTTCTGGGAATCAGAACCCCAATGATGAAGCTTCTGGGATTAACCACCATGATGATAATGAAGTTTCTGGGAGTCACCATCCCTATGATGATGAAGCCTTTGGGAGTCAGCACCCTGATGATAAAGCTTCTGGGAGTCACCACCCCGATGATGAAGCTTCTGGGAATCACCAACCCGATGATGAAGCCTCTGGGAATCACCACCCCGATTGTGAAGCTTCTGGGAGTCACCACCCC
>NW_026657877.1:0-723 GCF_009828535.3 Hylobates moloch | reverse complement strand
CTGGGAATCACCACCCCGATTGTGAAGCTTCTGGGAGTCACCATCCTGATGATGAAGCTTTTGGTAATCACCACCCCGATGATGAAAATGCTGGGGCTCAACACACCGATGATGATGTAGCTTCTGGGAATCACCTCCCCGATGATGATAAAGCTTCTGGGAGTCACCACCCCGATGATGAAGCTTCTGGGGGTCACCACTGCTATGATGAAGCTTCGGAGAGGCACCCCCACGAGATTTCTGGTAGTCACCACCCGGATGATGAAGCTTCTCAGAGTCACCACCCTGTTGATGAAGCCTCTGGGATTCACCACCTCAGTGATTATGAAGCTTCTGAGAGACACCACCCCGATGATGAATCTTCAGTGATTCACCACCGCCATGATGAATCTTCTGGGAGTCACATACCCAATGACGAAGCTTCTGGGAAACACCACCCTATCGATGAAGCTTCTGGGAGTCACCACCCTGATGATGAATCTTCAGGGATTGAACACCCCGATGATGAAGCTTCTGGGAATCACCAACCCAATGTTGGAGCCTCTGGGGGTCACCACCCCGATGATGAAGCTTCTGGTAGTCACCACCCCGATGATGAATTTTCAGGTAATCACCACACCAATGATGAAGCTGCTGGTATTCACCACACCGATGATCATGAAGTTTATGGGAATCTCCACCCTGATGATAACAAAGCTTCTGGGAGTCACCACCCTGTTGATG
>NW_026657876.1:0-4509 GCF_009828535.3 Hylobates moloch | reverse complement strand
GTCTGTTAAGGATACGTTCTATTGTGTTTTAGAACTATTGCATTACGGTTGAGTTTCCTTTATCCAAAATTCTTGGGACTAGAAATGTTTTGGATTTCAGATTTTCTTTTTTAATATTTTCATTATTAAAAAAGAAAATCTGAAATCCAAAACATTTCTAGTCCCAAGAATTTTGGATAAAGGAAACTCAACCGTAATGCAATAGTTCTAAAACACAATAGAACGTATCCTTAACAGACTTAACTAAAAAACAGAAAACGTTCTGCTCATGCAAATGCCACACATTTGGAGATATGAAGGTCGGAATGCAAGAAAAATGTTATAGCTAAGAGTTACTCTAATGGAAACCAGAGTAAGGTAACTTTTTTTTTTTTTTTTTGAGATAGAGTTTTTGCTTTGTCGCCCAGGCTAGAGTGCAATGGTACGATCCCGACTCACAGCAACCTCCGCCTCCCGGGTTCAAGCAATTCTGCCTCAGCCTCCCAAGTAGCTGGGATTACAGGCGCCTGCCACCAGGCCCGGCTAATTTTTGTATTTTTAGCAGAGATGAGGTTTCAGAACCACATTGGCCAGGCTGGTCTCAAACTCTTGACCTCAGGTGATCCACCAGCCTCGGCCTCCCAAAGTGCTGGGATTACAGGCATGAGCCACTGTGCCCGGCCAAGGTAACTTTTTAAATTTTGGGAAAACTTACGTAGCTGAAAATCCCTCAGATTTTTCTTTCTCAATTCCAGTTGCCTTCAGCTGGGCCTCTGAAGGTAAGTGAAGGAGAAATGAACCCTGAGATGTCTACGAGTGCTGCTTTTTCACAGGTTCTCTATGCCATTGGTTAACATGACTTAGATAAGCCCCTGAGAAAATGCAAAAATAATGCTTTTCTGTTCAAAATAATAAATCCAACTTTTATCCCTGCCTTAATTTAGAATCATCACAACTCCACAAGAAGGAGACTACAGAATTTCTACAGAGAATGCTCAGAAAATAACTATGAAGCGACCTGACATACTATAAGCCGCTATTGCACAGAGCATGGAAACTGGCACACTAAGCAAAGAGGAGAAGGAAGAAGCCAGCAGGGGAAGAAGTGAAAGGGATGTGAAATGAGCAGAGGACAAGAGGGAAGCTGGGGATGATGGCCTTGTACCTTGGTGAAGGTGGTGGAGCCAGAGGCCATGAGAATTTGACGCACACGGTTGTGGAAGCGCTGCATTGACTCATCATCCACACGCAGGAAACACTGAGCTGTGCGCTCCTTAGTAACCTAAACCACAAAATCAAGGTGAACTTGTCTGAGGAACTCTCACAGAAGCAAGAGCCAACTGTGCCCACCATTCAGCCTTTCCACCCAACAAGGCTCCGGTGACTGACCCAGGAAGTACAGGCGCACTCATGTCACTCTCAGCCCCTCCCAGGCTGTACCTCATTCTGCAGGTTCCAGACCCCGTCCTTGTGGGTGAACTCCTCATAGCTGGTGCAGCACTTAGGCAGGATGCGGCACTCGAAGCCACACATGTTGAACAGCAGGTTGGGGTTGTCCTTACTGTACACAGACACGAAGCTGTTCTCCCACTGAACTGTAGTCACTGACCGTGGCAAGCGGTTCTTGATGTCCCAGAATACTGCCCGGCCTCTGCCCACAGAGAACATATGGTCACATCAGTTTCTTGGAAGGAACTTCCCTTCAAAGGCCAACTGATGATATCCTGACACAGCCACGCCTCTCCCACCCAGGACACAGCCTCAGGTATGCCCTCTCTGGGCCCTTAGCCTATGTCCTTCCAGCTCACACAGCCCCAACCTAGACTCACAAGTTAACATCATGTTTCATGAGGCGCATGCGGGCATCTCGGGGCCAGCACTTCTTGTTATTATAGCCAACGATGTTTTCATTGTTGGGGTCAGGGTGCTCTGTCAAGTAACGTTGAATCAGGTCCCGAGCCTCATCTGCTGTGAACCTACACCAGACCAGGTACATTGCTGAGGCCCCAATACACTGAGATTTGGGACACCCACGAGTCCTCCAGCTCCACAGATGGAGACCCCATCCCATCCTACCCCCACCCTCCCCAGGCTTCATTACATTTTATTTATTTTTTTTTTTGAGACGGAGTCTCGCTCTGTTGCCCAGGCTGGAGTGCAGTGGCGCAATCTCGGCTCATTGCAAGCTCCGCCTCCCAGGTTCACGCCCTTCTCCAGCCTCAGCCTCCCGAGTAGCTGGGACTACAGGCGCCCACCACCACGCCCGGCTAATTTTTTGTATTTTTAGTAGAGACAGGGTTTCACCGTGTTAGCCAGGATGGTCTTGATCTCCTGACCTCGTGATCCACCCGCCCCGGCCTCCCAAAGTGCTGGGATTACAGGCGTGAGCCACCGTGCCCAGCCGCTTCATTCCATTTTAAAGCCCCAACAGCAGTTAAGTCAACTCAGGTACAATAGCTGATTTCAGAGGCAAAGCATATGCCTCAGTACCCTGCAAGGCTAGGAATCCAGGCAAGCCCTCACCTGAAAAAAATATGAATGCGATCAATATATCTGCAGAAGAGACGGATGGGGTGGGCAGCCTCAGTGGCTATGTCCTGGAAACTGAGAAAGTCATTTGGCATCTGAGGGGGCCCAGCCATCTCACTGGCCCGGTGCAATCCCAATACAAGCGAATCCATCACCAGGCCATAATACTGCACGATGAATGAGGCAAACTGCAGGCCTCTGATGATCCCATATGAATTTGTATGGTTCATGTCCTAGAAAGAAAGAACTACAATTCTTAACAACCTGAGCCATGTCCCAGGATTCTCCAGGGTCAACCTCTTTTGTTCTCCCCTCAGCAAATTCTATTTTTTCCCCACCCCGAGGCAGAGTTGTGCTCAGTCACCCAGGCTGGAGTGCAGTGGCACAATCTCAGCTCACTGCAACCTCCACTTCCCGGGTTCAAGTGATTCTCCTGCCTCAGCCTCCCGAGTAGCTGGGATTACAGGCGCCCACCACCACACCCAACTAATTTTTGTATTTTTTTAAGTAGAGATGGGGTTTCACCATGTTGGCCAGACTGGTCTCCAACTCCTGACCTCGTGATCCGCCCGCCTCAGCCTCCCAAAGTGCTGGGATTACAGGCGTGAGCCACTGCACCCAGCCTCCTCCTCAGCAAATTCTGAGTCAGTGGGCCAGACAACCACTCCACACACAATTCCGTGCTACTGTGCCTGAGACACACCTTATAGTTGATGACGACATTGTTCTTGGCTGTCATGTAGTCAGCTATGTTGTGGTCCACGATGAGGCGCAGCAGCCTATTGAGCAGGGTCAAGTCGATCTTCTCATACATCTTTTCAAAGCGGGATTCTAGCATGACATTGCACTCGCCTTCACTTGTCTCCCACACGTCCTGCAGGTTATTGATGCCTGAGGAGTAGCAAGGCAGGTCTCCAGCAGGTTAGAAATCCTCTTTCAAGACTAGCCCCACAGTAACTATCATTACCTTCCATAACCAATCCCACTACGATTCCATGTATTCATCTGGATTGCTTTGACTATGGGCTTGTCCTCAGTTTAACATGAATACTACTTCCCTTTATTACCACGCATCAAGAGAGTAAACCAATCATGCTGCCCAGATGAGAATTTTGACGTAGAACTAAATTCCTCCCCCGTTCCTCACAGGGCAATCTCAGGAGAGTTCTACCTTGACACCACTTGTAAACAAGCAGCGGAGGTGGTTCTGTGTCAGCAGGCTTAATCCAGGGTGGGAACAGGCGGCACTTGTCGGCTTCATACCACAGGTACTGGTCCAGGTAGGCATCAGTTATCTTCTCCAGGGGCTCAACGTCATATACTGGAACGAGGTGGCTATAGAGATCCATGAACTCAATGCCCACCTGTGGGACAAGGAGGCTGGTTCACACCAATCCACCAATCACCTGAGGCAACTGCTACCTTTGGTAGCACCAAAAAGAAAACTTGGGAGGCCTCACTCACCTCTTTGAAGGCTCTCTGTGTGAGGAGGTGACGCTTGATGCGAGACAGCGCCTCGTGGGGGTTATCGTAGGCCTGCTCGATCAGACCTAGCTCCTCCCTCTGAGACTGGTTCAACCGAGACTTCACACTGATAAAAGCAATGGGAAGGGTGAATGGGAAAACTAGGAGGAAGTAAAACCAGAAAAGACTGGGGCTACACCTTCTTTCTTTGGACTCTGAGGATGATGCCATTCCCTGCCGTCACCTTCCCAGCAGGAACCTATCTACCCTACTACTCACCTATAAGCTTCCTTGAGCCGCTCCAATGCCAAGATGAGCAACTTGGTGTCATGCTTATAGGAGAGTGGGGGGAATGGGATGGGTGAGAACCTGCGGCTTTCCAACCAATGCACTGTGGTGGTATATACTGCCACTGCTTCCTCCGCTGTGATGTAAGGCCCGTCCTGCAAGGTGGACATGAAATTAGCCTCCCGCTACAGCCCGATCCCCCCAGAACAAGGTTCAGTCACAACTCTACAGTCCTCCCTCCTGCCCACT
>NW_026657875.1:0-4509 GCF_009828535.3 Hylobates moloch | reverse complement strand
TAGATCTATAAAGACATAACATACACAGCATATCAATTATCATATTTAACAAACAATATTTTGAGATATTTGTTTGAGCTATATTTTTTAAATAATGTTACCTTTCCATTCTTCTCTCTACCGTTACTCAAAGGGAGCCATTAAAGTAGTTAACAACAGCCTCTCTGATAAGGTGACAAGTATATGGAAACTTGAAGGAAGAGAGAGAGAATAATAAGAGTCATATGTATATCATTCATAAGAACATAAAGTATTATTTGTGTTCTTAAACTTTACATACAGCTTTCAATTTGTTTTTCCAAATTTTTTTTCCTTAATGCTGTGTTCCAGATTTATTCATACTATTAGTTGACATGGTCATTCTGCATAAGTAGGATGAACTCCTTTATCCAAAATTTGGCTCACATATTAAAACTGTGGTGATGCTAGCACATATGCACCAAGAGAGTACTAAAAGGTTTATTATACTTTTATAATGAGACTTCCTGAGGAGAGCAGTGAAAGCTCCCAACCTGAACTGAAAACTGTTTCAGAGAGTTGAGAAAGAAGACTGTCTCGGCTTTTATTGTGATTAGGGGCTGTGGCTGCAATGGGGTTTCTGTTCATGGGCCAAGGTTTGCATGCTTTAAACTTCCTGCCAGTGCTAAAGGTGGAGCCCCAGGGCTTTATTATCAGCTTGGCCAGGAGTGGGCATGAGGGAAAGAGGGAGTGGTGGGTCTTGAAAACTGTCAGCAGTCAAACAAAAAAAATGAAGTCAGGTAGTATATCACAATAATTCAATATCTAGTATATTATTTTAATCACCTTGTAATATTTGTTTATCCATTTATTTATTGATGGGCATACATGTTGTTTCCAAATTGAAGATATTACAAAATTATCTCCTTGTGAATATTTTCAAGATTTTTATCTAGGTCCATGCTACTCAAAATGTGGTCTTTAGATCAGTGCTAATCCATTAACTGATAGTTACATGTCTGTAATGAGATAAGGAGCTGGTCCCAGAATGCAAATCAACATGCTAACTAAATTTACTATGTAATTCAGTTGATAATTATTTTCATAATAAGAATTTCTCAATAAAGAAAGCACTTAATTAATTTACACTTTGACACAAGCTCCTTATCTCACGGAAGACAGATAAAAAATAGTCCTCAGACCAGTGACCCTGAGTAGCTTTTGTTCTGATTAAAAGTGGAATTTCTGAGTCCTAGGATGAGTGCATCTTCAACTTCACTAGCTATTGCTTAATTGGCCTGTAAAATATTTGTTTGTTTTGTTGTTGTTATTGTTGTTGTTGAGGAATGACATTTTATTTTTTAATTTCTGTGGGTAGATAGTAGATGTATACAATTATGAGGTATGAGATGTTTTGATACAGGCATGGAATGAGTAATAATCACATCATGAAGAATGGGGTACCCATCCCCTCAAGTATTTATGCTTTTTGTTAAAAACAATTCAATTATATTATTTTAGCTACTTTTAAATGTATAATTAATTTTTTTAACTCTAGTCACCCTGTTATACTATTAAATATTAGGTTTAATTCATTGTTTCTATTGTTTGTACCCATTAACCATCCCCAACTCATGCCCAATTCCCACTACCGTTCTCAAGTTCTAGTAATCATCCTTCTACTCTCTGTGTTCATGAATCCAATTTTGATTTTTGGTAGCTAAAGATGCCACAAATAAGTAAGAATATGTGATGGTTGTCTTTCTGTGCTTAGCTCATTTCACTTAACATAATGACCTTCAACAATCCATGTTGTTGCAAGTGACTGAATTTTATTCTTTTTTATGGCTGAGTAGTACTCCATTATGTATAAGTACCACATTTTCTTTATCCATTAATCCGTTGATGGACACTTAGGTTGATTCCAAATCTTGGTGATTGTGAACAGCGCTGTAACAAACATAAGAGTGCAAATATATCTTTGACATATTGACTTCCTTACTTTTAGTTATATACCCAGCAGTGCAATTGCTGGATCTTATGGTAGCTCAATTGTTAGTTTTTTTTAGAAATCTCCAAACTATTCTCCATAGTGGTTATACTAATTTACATTCCCACCAACAGTGAACAGTGTTGCCTTTTCTCCATATTCTTGAAAGCATTTCCTATTGCCTGTCTTTTGGATATAAACCATTTTAACTGGGGTGAGATGATAGCTCATTGTAGTTTTGATTTGCATTTCTCTGATGATCAATAATGTTGAGCAACTTTTAATATGTCTGTTTGCCACTTGTATGTCTTCTTTTGACAAATGTCTATTCAAATCTTTGGCCCTTTTAAAAATAGAGTTAATAGTTTTTTTCATGTTGAGTTGTTTGAACTTCTTATATATTCCGGTTATGAATCCCTGGTCAGATGGGTGGTTTGCAAGTATTTCCTCCCAGTCTATGGGGTTTTCTCTTTACTTTGCTAATTGTATCCTTTGCTGTGAAGAAGCTTTTTAACTTAATGTGATGCCATTTTCCACTTTTGCTTTGGTTGCCTGTGCTTGTGGGGTATTACTCAAGAAATCTTTGCACAGACAAATGTCTGGACAGTTTCCTCAATGTTTTCTTGTGGTAGTTTTACAGTTTGAGGTCTTGGACCATCATTTTTCTGTATGTTAATTCTTTGGTATTTGTTCTTTAATCCATTTTGATTTAATTTTTATATGGCAAAAGATAGTGGTCTAGTTTCACTCTGCCTATGGATATCCAGTTTTTCTATCACCACTTATTAGAAGAGACTGTCTTTCCCCCAGTGTATGTTCTTAGCAACTTTATTGAAAATGAGTTTGCTGTGAGTGTATGAATTTGTTTCTGGATTCTCTACTCTGTTTCATTGGTCTGTGTGTCTGTTTTTATGCTGGTACCATGCTGTTTTGATTACTACAGCTCAGTAGCATAATTTGAAGCCAGGTAATGTGATTCCCCTGAGTTTTGTACTTTTTGCTCAAGATAGCTTTGGCTATACTAGGTCTTTTGTGGTTTTTATAAATTTTAGGATAATTTTTTTCTATTTCTGTGAAGAATGTCATTGGTATTTTGATACAGATTGCATTGAATCTGTAGATTGCTTTGCTAGTATGGACATTTGAACAATATTCTTCCAATCCATGAATGTGGAATAACTTTCCATTTGTGGTGTCCTCCTCAATTTCGTTTATCAGTGTTTTATAGTTTCCATTATAAAGATTTTACTCATCTCTGGCTAAGTTAATTCCTAGGTATTTAATTTTATTTGTGGCTACTGTAAATGAAAATACTTTTTCAATTTCTTTCTCACACTGTCCGTTGTGGGCCTATAGATATGCTACTGATTTTTGTGTGTTAATTTTGCATCCTGCAACTTTAATGAATTTATCAGTTCTAATAGTGTTCTTATTGCATCTTTAGATTTTTCCACATATTAGATAGGATAATTTGACTTCTTCCTTTCCAATTTGGATGCCCTTTGTTTCTTTCTCTTGTTTGATCACTTTAGGTAGGACTTCCAGTACTGTGTTGAATAACAATGGTGCAAGCGGGCATTCTTGTCATGTTCCAGATCTCGGAAAAAAAGCCTTTCAGTTTTTCCCCATTCAGTAAGAAACTTGCTGTGGGTCTGTCATACATAGTTTTTATTACGTTGAGGTATGTTCCCTTCATGGGCATTTTTTTTAGGGTTTTTTTAATCAGGAACAGATGTTGAATTTCATCAAATTCTTTTTCAGCATCAATTGAAGTGATCATATTGATTTTGTAATTTATTCTGTTGATTTGATGAATCACATTGATTGATATGCATATTTTGAACCATCCTTGCCTCTCTGGGATAAATCCCACTTGGTCTTGATGAATGAGCTTTATAATGTATTAATAAATTTGATTTGCTAATATTTTATTGAGAATTTTTGCATAAATATTCATCAGGAATATTGGCATATAGTTTGTTTTTGATGTGTCTTTGTCTGGTTTTGTTATCAGGATAATATTGGCCTCGTAGAGTGAGTTTGGAAGTCCTTCCTCCTACTCTATTTTTCAAAATGGTTTGAATAGGATTGGTATTAGTTCTTAACATGTTTGCTAGAATTCAGCACTGAAGCCATTGGTTCCCAGCCTTTCCTTTACTGGAAGAATTTTTATAATGACTTTGATCACATTACTTATAATTGGTCTGTTCAGGTTTTGGATTTATCCCTGGTTCAATATGGGTAGGCTGTATATTTCTAAGAAATTTGCCCATTTCTTCTAAATTTTCCAATGTATTTCCATATAACTGCTCATAGTAGCCCTGAATGACCTTTTGAATTTCTGCAGTATCAGTTGTAATGTCTCCTTTTTCATCTCTGATTTTATTTATATGTATCTTCTCTCTTGTCTTCTTAGATAATCTGGCTACAGTTTTGTCAATTATGTTTAGCATTTCAAATACCAACTTTTTGTTTCATTGGTCTTTTGTATTTTTTATTTCAATTTTATATATTTCTGCTCTGATACTTATTATATATCTTCTACTAATTTGGGGATTGGT